>NC_056748.1:143698446-143998446 GCF_019279795.1 Protopterus annectens | reverse complement strand
AGTCTAGTAACTTCCCACCCTGTAAGATAACTGAATTTGTGTCAACATTCAAACTTCTACTCCCCATCTGTTTCCTCAGACACTGTTACGAATGCTCAGACATAGGTCATCTGGGCTTCATTCCCCTGGGCTGCGAGGCTATTCTTACAGACTTTTTCCTTGCACTGTTCATACTTCCTCATAGCCATTATCTGCTTTGTACTGTGCGTTCTTAAAAGCTGTTCTTGAATGTATTTCCAATATGAAAAAAACATTGTCAGCGCTGCGTGACAATAAGTTCTTTGTAATGGTAAGTGCTGCGTGACGATAAGTTCTGTGTAATGGTAAGTGCTGCATGATGATAATTTCTGCGTAATAAGTGCTGCATGATGATAAGTTCTGTGTAATGGTAAGTGCTGCGTGATGATAATTTCTGGATGATAAGTTCTGTGTAATGGTAAGTGCTGCGTGATGATAAGTTCTGCGTAATGGTAAGTGCTGCGTGCTGATAATTTCTGCGTAATAAGTGCTGCATGCTGATAATTTCTGCGTAATAAGTGCTGCGTGATGGTAATTTCTGCGTAATAAGTGCTGCGTGATGATAATTTCTGCGTAATAAGTGCTGCGTGACGGTAATTTCTGCGTAATAAGTGCTGTGTGATGATAATTTCTGCGTAATAAGTGCTGCGTGATGATCAGTTGCTGCAGTGATGCAGCTATTGGTGCCTTAGCCACATACAACTTTGTTCACCTGCATAACTAAACATTGCACAGCAAATGCTCAGCACTCAGATGTGCAAACACTTGTGTGCCTCAGCAGTGAAAATCTCTGTAATCACAAAAAATCAGGTACGTCCCAGTGCTCCTCCTCGTTTAACTTAGGGAGAGGTTCCCCCAAAGCCTGCTACTTAATTATACTCTTAATTCTGAGATCACTCTACCCCCACACCCCTGCTACTTATACTAACTTTGGAATCACTGTGCCAACATCACCCTGGTACTTAAATTTATTAACTCTGAGTCACTGTACCTCCATACCCTTGCTATTTACAGTAGGTAACTCTGAGATCACTGTACCCACACACTCCTGGTACTTACATTTAGTAACTCTGAGATCATTGTAATCCCACATCCCTGGACCCCCACACTCCTGGTACTTATATTTAGTACCTCTGAGATCACAGTACCCTCACAACCCTGGTACTTGTATTTAGTAACTCCGAGATCACTGTAATCCCACCACCGCGGTACTTACAATTAGTAACTGAGAAATCACTGTAACCCCACAGCCCCGGTACTTACATTTATTAACTCTGAGATCACTGTACCCCACAACCATTGTATTTGCATTTAGTAACTCTGAGATCACTGTACCCCCATAGCCCTGGTGCTTACATTCAGTAACTCTGAAATCACTGTGCCCCCACACTCTTGGTACTTAAATTTAGTAACTGTGAGATCACTGTAATCCCACAATCCCAGTGCTTATATTTAGTAACTGTGAAATCATTGTACCCCCACAGCCCTGGTACTTACATTTAGTAACTCTGAGATCTCTGTACCCCCACAGACTCAGTACTTGTATTTAGTAAAAACTGAGATCACTGCATCCCCACATGTCTGTTACTTACATTTAGTAACTATGAAATCACTGTACCCCCACAACCCCAGTACTTACATTTAGTAACTCTGAGATCACTGTACCCCCACACCGCCAATACTTGCATTTAGTAACACTGAGATCACTATATGCACACAGTGTGGGACTCCTGGTACTTACATTTAGTAACTCTCAGGTCTCTGTACCCCCACATGCCTGGTACTTACATTTAGTAACTATGAAATCACTGCACCCCCTCATGCCTGGTACTTACATTTGGTAACTATGAAATCACTGTACCCCATAGCCTCGGTACTTACATTTAGTAACTCTGAGATCACTGTACCCCCACAACCATTGTACTTGCATTTAATAACTCTGAGATCACTGTACCCCCACAGCCCTGGTACTTACATTTAGTAACTCTGAGATCACTGTACCCCCATAGTTACATTTAGTAACTCTCAGATCTCTGTACCCCCAAACTCCTGGTACTTACATATACTGACTCTGTGATCACTGTACATCCAGCACCGTATTACTTGTGTATATGAAATCTAAGATCACTGTACCTCATAGTAATGTGAAATTCTCTGAGAAACAACAATCTTCCTGGAAGGTAGGATAATTTTCTTTGAATGGAACTATTGCATGTTGTAGCAGGAGAATGAAACCCCTTCATTAATTTTCACAAAACTAAGGAAAGGTACTAGCAACTAGAAAGGTAGAAGAAGTAAAAGAACAATATTTTTTCTTGATTGCTGGTTCAGCTCCTAGCCTGCCTTGTATGTAGAGTTTACATGATGTCATCTGTCTGTCATCACGGATTTTTACTTAGTACTATGGTTTTCTCTGGAATTCCAACGATATGCCATTATTCGACTTTATGATACTGTGAATTTCCCACAGATGTGCATGTGCGTGTCTGTATGCATGTGTACATGTATCCTCTTATGAACATGTGTCCTCTCCAAGACTGATTCTCTGCATCCTTACCATGCTAGGATGGCTTCCATGTTTCCTGTGACTCAGAATGGAATAAAATATGTATTACAGACTTAATGAAGGATAGTCTTAATCAATGTGTTGCTAGACAGGTCTTGCCACCCAACATTTGTTAGCTCCCCATGAAATGATGAGACTGTTTTCTCATGCAGAACAGTTAAAACTGTTCAGTGGTAATTTGTCAAAATTCATTGCAGCTTCCAAACACGAATTCACAGCAGCCTTTGTGGAATATTTCACACAGACCCTGTACAACCATATAAAAGGCTGTATAGAGGCTGCTGTGTGTACTAGAAGCAAGCCATAACAAATTTGGTGGAGTCTTAATTTTAATGGGGTATACAACAGAAGGAAAAGAGTCATGGCTAAAATCAGGAAGATTAACTCCCATGATAATAGAAGCTCCCTAATTAAACTATACAGGAAATTAAGGGGTCTAATTAAGTCCATAAAGGTCATTTATGGGCTCAAGATAGCCTCACAGGCTAAAGACAACCACAAGGCCTTCTACAGCTATATCCAAATTCTCAAGAGGCAGCAAACATCACTGTGCCAGATTGGTGGTCAGGGGATGCCACCTTCACTAAGCAAAGTGAAATGGCAAATTTGCTATCTGACAATTTCCGTTCCCACTTCACCTACGACTCCCTCGGTTCCACACCCCATGTATTACCTACTAGCATACCTTCCACTATTAATAAGGAGCATTGTCCTGGCAGTGCTTGCTATGACCAAAAACACAGCCTGAATGGACCCCAACAATATCCTGGGATGCCTCTGTAGTAGCTTGAAACAGAACCTGATGAGTCTCTTTTCAACTGTATCTCCTCAAGACAGGCTTTGTACGATGAGAATGGAGGATTGCAGTGGGTATCCCACTTCACAGGATGACCATCAACGGACTCTGGAAACCACAGACCTATTAATCTGACTAGTCTAATGTGCAAAGACATGGAATGAATAATCATGGAAATGATCAACAGACATAAGCAACCTTTAGACACTGGATACAACCCAGTTTGGCTTTGTCAAGGGAATGGCATGCCTACTAAACCATTGGACTTCTTTGAGAAGGTCACTGAGGCAATGGATGAAGGGAAAAAGATACATACTGTCCACCTGGACTCAGCTAATTATTTCAATACAATATCACATTCATGTATAGTTGAAAAACTCACCGAACTGGGAATAAACCCTTAAACAACACTGTGGATTGTCAGCTGGGTCACAGACAGTACCCAGAAAGTCATCAAGGACTGCTGATACCACCTCCACTAAGAGACTGGTCACCAGTGGGGTACCTCAGGGCTCCGTGCTTGGACTGCTCCTTTGATACCCCTGAGTGTTGACCTGGTAATCAAGGATCTGGGAACATATACACAGTAATCTTGCCTTTGAACAATATATGGCCAAGGCAGTAAGAAAAGCATTCTATGTCGCCCAACTTATAAGTAAGGGCATGACCTCCAGCTCCAAGGATGTCATAGTGCCACTTTATTTCACCCTTATCAGACACATCGAGTATAATGCCCCGTCAGCGTGTACCAGGAGAATCCAAAACATTATCCTGTACTGAGACCTCCTCACCCTATCTCTGTCTTCTTCTGTCTCCTACAGAGAGGTGAGGATTTAGTGGCACACAAGGCATCTTTGGATCTAGTTCTGAAGGACCTTTTGCACATCCACAAAATAAACCACATCAGAACAACTAAATCCAAGGATTTAAGTTTTGCTTGTGACATGAATGACATGTTGGTGAGACAGATATGTCTCTCAGAGGATCCCCATGCTCTGGAACAGGCTTCCCAGCCATGTGTAGCAGAGTTCATCCTTAACACTATTTAAGCGTAACCTTGACCAATGAATGGGAAATCGGAAATTCACTCCAGGTCTGGCCCCAATGTCTCTGATAGGCAGAGGCAGACAGTAATGCCCAAAGGAACATACCTGACTCCCCACACAACCTCTAGAAACTTCTTAACTAACAACCTCTAGAAACGTCCTAACGAACATATCCTATCCTAATAAATGCTCATGATACATAAAGACCCAGTTGCGTTGGAGTGCCTGGCTAGGCTTATAAAGGCTATGGTGGTCATTAGCCTAGTATATACCTATGAACCTAAACTCAGCAAACATGGTTTTTAAACTTCATTTTAGCTTTAACTGTTTTATTTTTATTTTATTTTTTTCAAGGAATCAAGCCCATTCTCCTTAAATGTAATATTTCTTTTCTTCATTTAAGAATTTATACCATTAAATTCTTTGCTTACAAGTTTTAGTTTCTTCTAAATCTTATTGGACAATTAAGTGCTTGTAAAGATGCATCACAAGTGGTTTCTCAGAATGTTTAATTCATTCTCTTTCCATTTTAAGATAATTTACTAAAACTAAAATGAATGCTGAAAATGTACCCATTGGACTTCCTTCACGCAGAGCAGCTGGTTAACGTTCGTCTCTGCCTTTTCTTTTTCATTCTGTTCCATAGAAGAGAATTTATTGTGTTATGTTGTTTAGAATGCCATAACACGCTACTTTTCTTATTAAAGTGTTCAACTGTAGCAAGGCAATTTTTTTTTCTTCTTACAGTGCCAAGTCTACATAAGACAGTTTTACTTCATCCAACATTCACATCCTCATTTTTCAAAGCTTTATGGCTGATAATATAGAAGAGCATTTCAGGGATTCTAATTAGTTTTTCTCAGTGATGACACACACCTACTCACGAATCCATTTTATTATATAACATTCATATAATCGGGTGTTGCAAGGGAGGAATTTGTCTAAAATCTCATTTAAGCTCTTTAGCGCCTAGCAGTTTTACTAAGGGAATCGGCTGGGCTAATTTTACTTTAGCAGTTACTTACATGCCGTTCAAATTTTTTATCTTCTTTTATTAACTTGAGGTGGTCCTCTGAGCATGAATACATGTTTTCTGAGGTTATCTGGGAGGTCAGATTTGTAGCATGACCTGAACAGAATTACAGACTAAGGGAACAGGAGTTATAAAATTAGCAATTATGAAAATGAGAGTTGAAGGAATCATGACCCTGTTAACTGTACATAGACTGGTCACAATCCTTTGCCTTGAACTCTGGACACACCATCAGTCCATGATTAAAAGAACTTTCCCTGCAGCTCATTTATCTTTAGCATTTTGTATTCAGATATGGAAAATGTACGATAATGTCACACTTTATAAGTTTGTTCCATTTCTTTGTTCATTGCGTACTCTGGGTTCACAAAACAGTAGTTAGTCAAAAGCAGAAGGTGGACATTAACAGGACAAGAGCGCTGTTCCTGTTTTCTTTCTAAAAGTTTAACATTTACATGAATGGAATTTTTTTGCTTCTGGCACCTGTGACTGGGGGTGAAACTCCCCAGGATGGCACCTGTGACTGAGGCTGAAACTCCCCAAGACTATTCACTTATTTATGTGCGTTTGCATGTATGCAGGAAGGTATGCATGTAGGAACTTTTACAGGGTAGGGCTCTGATCACAAGTGACTTGCACCAAGCGCAGCCTAGAGAGATACAGGGACAAGATTCAAAAAGTAATGACACAAAGCGAAACAAACAGTAGCAGTAATAATTTAAATCATCTGCGAAGAAAAGAAACAACTGCAAAGAGAATGTGAATACAATGTCCATATGTACACAATGCTGTTAGGATGTACTCAGGGCCACAGAAGGAAGACAGAGAAGAAAACCGGTGGAGTTGCTTGTTGTAATAATGTGAGGTTGTCTGAAAGGATACTAGAGAGCTGATACTCTAGGAAATGTTTTGATTTATAGTTATGAATGGTAAAGGTGAGGTCCAGGTAAGCATTTTTTAAAGGAAAAGAAGATTTTTGGGAGAGGTTGGAGTTAGGTTATGGCATACCTTAAGGATAAGATAATTGTCTTTGAGTGGAGTTATACTTTGGAACACTAGACTGAAACCCCGTCCTTTTGCAAACATAAGGAAAGGTAGGAGGTGAAGAGGCTAGAAGAAGTAAAGAATATTTTGTTTGGCACGGGGCAAATTATCTTACTGATTACTGATGCCATCTTGTAATTGTGGGCAGTGGTGTTAAAAGTGCACAGTGGAAAGAATTACTGGGACTGCTTACTATGTACCTCGGTACAATTATTTAAAACATGAAAAAGGCATCAGCGTTCCATTACACAAAACTGAATGCAGTCTGCCAGTAGTTGTCCTGAATAGTCCTTTGGACTGCAATAAACAACATTTACAGGTCCTTCGCCTTGCAGACTAAAGAACTTAACCACCACTTACTGTTGCAAAAAGGTTAATTGGTCGCCTGCGACTAGAAAAGACACTTGTGTTACCTCCTCGCATACAAAGAGGTTAACATAGAATAACCCCCCCCCCACAATCTTATAGATTATCTGTCAGGATTCCAGAATAATGTGTTACAGTTAGGATTTTATACCTGTGTCACTGGCCCCTATAAATGTATAACCTGCCACAATCCACACAACTGACCAACAAACAATATGCAAGGAGTGATGAGAAAAGGGGGTTATGGATAGATGGATGGATGTCCTTAACAGTGTCTGGTAAATGAGCAGTACTGCCGCAAGTTGCGACCATCACCTGCAAAGCCCAAATAATCTTTGTACTGGCCAGTTCCAGAGCAGATTTATAATCACTGGCCTTCCAGGAGATTTTTTTAGGCTTTTCTACAACCCCTCATGCCTTTTGACAGTGAAGCTGCTTTCTTGGCTGCCCATTCATTCCCACATGGGGCAAGAGCTCCAGTGCCCATTACCGCAGCTCATTCATTCATCTACATGGCTATTAATAAAGCAACCATGAGGGAATTCTGTTTTATCTATGTCCTTAACCCCACTCCCCTGGTGGGTAACACAAACACCCTCATCAATGTAGAAGGTACCAGTACTCCTGTACAGGAGTGTCCAGGGATCCCACATGAATCCTATCAGAGTTACTGATATTACAGCTTGGTAGCCATGCTCACCTCCCTCCCACAGCCATGGCTGTCACATGTACCTTACCTGAGTTACTGGCATTCCAGCTTGGTAACTATGGCCAAGTTTCTCCCACAGCCATGACTCTCACATGTACCCTACCAGAGCTACAGGCATTTCAGCTTGGTAGCCATGCCTCCCTTCCTACCACAGCCATGGCTGCCACACATACCCTACTAGAGTTACTGTAATTCCATCTTGGTAGTTGTGCGTACATACCTCCCACAGCCATGGCTCCCATTTGTACCCTACCAGAGCTATGGGCATTCCATCTTGCTATCCATGCCTAGCTCCCCTCATACAGCCATGACTCCCACATGTACCCTACCAGAGCTACAGGCATTCCAGCTTGATAGCCATGCCTACCTCCCTCCCAAAGCCATGGCTTCCACACATAACTTACTAGAGGTACTGGCATTCCAACTGAGTAGCCATGCAAATTCCTTCCCATGCCAATGGCCATGCTTGTCAGGAACTGGCTTCTGTCTAACACATGGAGAGGCATTGGCAACAGGGAGGGAGCCACTGAGTTCCTCTCATTAGGCAGGTATGCTGGCAAAGTGCCACAACTCTCCTGCACCCCCATGTGGCCGATGTAGTGTCTGTGTTGGTAAATGAACTTTGATTGCTTGGGGCCTTGTCAGAGCTGTATCACTTAGTGCCAAAAAGCTGGGTAATGGTTTCTCAGGATTGCACCCACCTTACTGTCTGCCCAATGCCTTCCTGTGGTATCTTCATATGATCACAGGAGATTACTAGGCTATCGACCCAGAGGTCATTTTAAGCCTAGCCGTTAGAACCCAATGTAATACCGTAGAGGTACTAGTCAGTACCCAAGATTGCACTTACTGATGACTTCCCATGTCCAGGAGGGTTGTGGGCACTATCCCCGTAAGAATTTATGGAGCCCCATCCAATCATCCCGGTTCCTGTTGAACAGAGTCATAGAGGTGCTCTGTTTCACATGAATTACTAGCCTGTTCCAAAGATGTGGCAGTCACTGGAAGACAAATCTGTCCCTCCAGCATGTTCTGTTTAAGTTGCAGGCCATATTTATGTCCCTGGAATGGGTAGCCCTATACCCATTTCATTTACGGATATTCAGTAAGTTTATTAGGTTTGGGTCTTGGCTTGCTCTGTAGGCTAAGCATGTCTCCCCTAAGCAGTCTATACAATATGGAATGTACTGACAGGAATCTTAGTAGGTCTGTGTAAGGCACGTGCTGGAGGCCCTTGATCTTCTTTGTTAGAAATCTCTGAGTTCTCTCTAATTGCTGTAGATACTTAGTATGGTACGTACCAAATGGGGTATTTACTCAATTATAGGCCAGATAAGTACCAAGTATAGGGGGTTATAACTTATTTTGCTCTCGAGGCAATGTCATTACTAATCAAGTGAGCTACGTGGAAAGCTTTCCTTACAATGGTACACATATGGTGGTCGAACTTAAGGTCGTGGTCACCTGTGATCCCAGGTCCCTTACCACTTCATTGGTACCTAAGGTATTATTATTGATTTGATAGTGTGAGGGGACATTGTTTATGCTGAACGGAGTGATAATGCATTTCTTTGCATTCAGTTTGAGACAGTGACTAATACACCAGTCACTGGTCTGTGTGAGACCATCCTGGAGTATACTGACATCATTTGGGGATTCAATGATTACACCTAGTTTGCAGTCATCTGCAAATATGGTCATCCACAGCCCTTAGTTTTGACCTGAACTTCTGAGAAGTATATACACCAAGCAGCAGCGAGCCCAGCACTGACCCCTGTGGCATCCCACTGGTAACGGATCTGCTGATGGTTGTAGAGTCATCCACTTTGATAGTGTGAGTCTGGTTTGTGAGCCAGTTGGCAACCCATCTTACAACAAAGAGTTTACATTCAGTTTGCTAAGTTTATCGGTAATGTCTGAATGTGGGATTGTCAGACGCCTTTGCCAAATTGAGGTATGCTGTGTGCACAGATTTCCCTACATCAATGGCCTTAGTCACACTTTCAAAGAAATCCACCATATTTAATAGGCAGGATCTGCCCTTCACGAAGCTGAATGGGGTAGGGTCTAGGGTTTGGAGGTCACCTACATCATTATTTATGAGGTCCATAATGATAGATTCCATGGCCTTACAGATGGGGCTGGTCAGACTTATGGGTCTGTAATTCCCTGGGTATGTTGCTAGGCCACCTTTGTGGAGGGTAATAACTGTAGTTGTTCTCCATTGTACAAGAACAAACCCTGTAGTTAGGCTATGATTGAAAAGGGTACTTGGTGGTGATGCTAGTTCATGTTTTAGCCAGTTTAGAAGACTGCCTGGGATGTCACGCTGTCCCATAGAGGCTACGTTCTTTGCCTTTGGCAAGGCATTGAGGAACTGCTGTTCAGATAGGTAATGTGGGGAGGGTGTTGGGAGGGGGGTTGTCGTAAGTTAGGAGGGGATAAGGGAGTGAAATTTTCACCAACCCTTTCTGCTAGCAGGTTTGCTATCTCTGTGGGGTCAGTGTGTGTGATACCATTGGCCACCAGTTCTGCACATGATTGGGTCCTACCCTTTAGGTTACATACATACCTGTACCCTTTAGGTTACGTACATAGCTGTAAAAGGCCTTATGGTTGTCCTTGGCAGTACTTGCTAGGTTTGTCTCAAAGGAGCTCTTGGACAATTTGACAATTTGTCTTATTTGCCTATTAAGGCTAAGGAGAATGCTTTTCCATTGTTGGGTCCTTGTCTTTGTTTTCTTGGACAGCAGCTTTTTGCATTTATTTTAGAGTTTGTTGATGCTGGAAGCCCACCATGGCAGCTTGATTTTCCTTTGGGCTCTGGCTTTGATTCTATCTGGTACAGCCAAGTTTATACACTTATGCAAGTGATTGTAAAGGGCTGTAGTGTAAGCTTCGTCACAGTTACCACTTTTAGCTTGGGATGGGGCTTGGAATGCATTTATACCTTCACCTAGGAGGGTGTAGTTTGCCTTGGTGAAGTTTTTTAGTCTGATTTCACCCTTTGTGAGTTTTGGTGTTAGTGTCAGTTCGAAGGTGACTGATTTGTGGTCAGTTTTAACTAATGAGGGTCCGACAGTTGCAGCAATGCACCTGTTTGACATATTGGTGCGGACCAGATCTAGAATGTTTGTTCCTCTTGTTGGGGTATGGACAATTTGCTCCAGGGCATTTGAAGTCAGAAAGTCAAGGAATTTTTGTGCTAACAAGTTTGGTCTAGAGTAGGTTTCCCAGCTGATGGTGGGATAATTGAAATACTCCATAACCAGTGTGTTTGATAAAATTTGGATTGTCTTCAGTTTGCTTAAGTAGGCTTTGTGGGTGTCGTGACCTATGGAGGGGGATCTGTAACTGGCTAGGACTTGAATGGGGGTCTTAACTACCATAACCTGGACCTGGAGTAACTCCATGGAGTTGTGCAATATACCTAGATGCAACGTGAATTTATCTGTAATATAGATTGAAACACCACCTCCTTTGTTTTTCACATGTTACTTTTGCGGTCTAAAGGTGTGGAAGGCATTGTAACCTTGCAGGGTCGGGGTACTCTCTGAGGCCTTTAACCAGGCTTCTGTGACTGCACAGACTCTACATCTTCTAGTGATAGAAGTGCTTCTGGGGAGTGCAGTCTTCAGTTTAAGCGCCTAGCATTTAGCAGCATGACCCTTATTTTGTTCTGATTGGTTAATTTAACTTTGATAATGTTGTTTTTGAGGCCTTGCCTCCCCCATAGTGCCTTTTTTAGGCAAGAGCCTTTGCCAGCAGCCAAAAGCCTAGGAGTGCCAGGTGCAAACCATCTCTGGCAAAGCAGCGAGGTTTGTCGATCATGGCTTCCCAGGCAGGCAGGAACTGGATCCCCTTGGAATGACAGCAAAAACTAAGCCAATTACTGAAGTCAATCATTTTTTGTTTATATTGTGGAATCATTCTAGGTGAGGGTAGTATGCTTCTTAAGGCTAGGGACATACTTGCCTGGGACATGTACTCAGAGAGCTCAATGATACTCATGTAGTCCAGTGAGGTACATCTCAGGTCATTCACACCAACATGAACTATGACAGACTCGTAATGGTACTTGTTGCTGAGAGACCTGAGTGCATGCATGATTTGACAAATCCTGGCACTCGGCATGCAACTGACCATGAATTTCTCCTTGTCCAGCCTGGTGAATGGGACATCTGTGTGCCTCAGTATTGAGTCTCCAATGACAAAACAACTTGCTTTTTGAGTGTTATGCCTTACAGGCTTGGTTTTGAGGCACTGGTGTTGTGATGTGTCATGGGTGCTCTGGAGACTGTCTTAGCTTTAGCAGACTTGTGTTTTGGAGGTCTCTGGTATTATTGGTTCATAGGTTCATACTAGGCTGTCTGCCCTAGGGCATTTATAAGCCTAGCCAGAATGTGTTTGGCTTTCGCCACCCATTTTAAATTTATTTTGCTATGCCCTTTTTCGAGTTAGTATACTGTGCCTCTGTCTAACAGTGACACAGAAGTGATACCCGGGGTAAACCTACGATCTCCCATCCACTCATCAAGATTCCTCTTGAAGAGAGTCAATGAGGGACTCTGCCTAACCTGGACTGGGATTTTATTCCAGAGTGAAGGGAGCCTCTGGGTTATGAATCTGTCCCTCCAGTATGTCCTATTTATTTCAGTGCTGAGGTTCAAGTCTCTCGAGCGCGTAGCTCGATGGGATTTGGATTTTCTGAGGTGCAGCATGTCCATTAATTCCAGGTTGGACATGGCTTTGTATGTCAGGCACAGATCGCCTCTGAATAGGCGGTATGCCACTGAGTAGAGCTGGAGTTTCTTTAACCGGGCAGCATATGGCATCTGTTTGAGCCCTTTGATCCTCTTGGTGAGGTACTTTAGGGGTCTTTCCAGTTGCTGCAGGTGTCTGGTAAGGTACATCCCAAAAGGGGCATTGTACTCAATTATGGGCCTGATGAGGGATGAGTAAAGAGGCACGATGACCTCCCCTGATCTAGATGTGAATTCCTTCATGATTAGGTGGGCTATATAAAATGTTTTTCTAACCACTTTGGCCACGTGGTTGTCAAATGAGAGATTGCTATCAACTTGGGTCCCCAGGTCCCTAATTACTTCTTCTGTACTTAATGGATTACCACCTATGTGGTAATTTGTGGGCACTTTGTTTTTGCCAAAGGGATGACTATACACTTTTCTGGCATTTAGCTTGAGGCCATGGCTCTGGCACCAGTTGTCTGTTTCTATGAGGCCCTTTTGGAGGATGCTTGTGTCGGCTGGAGAGTAGATTATGGCGCCCAGTTTGCAGTCATCTGCGAACTTGGTCAGCCACAGTCCTTCTGTGTTGGCCTGTATCTCCAAGAAATATATACCGAACAAGAGAGGTCCCAGGACTGAGCCTTGTGGGACACCACTTGTAACTGGTTTGGAGTCTGACATGGCTCCAGCAATTCTAACCATGTGGGTTCTGTCCTTGAGCCAGTTTGCAATCCATCTAGTGACATAGGGGTTTATATTTAAGCTGGTGAGCTTATCTATAATGCCCGAGTGGGGTATTATATCGAATGCTTTTGCAAGGTCCAGGTAGGCTGTGTGGACCACCTTCCCCTCGTCAATGGCCTTGGTGACTGTTTCAAAGAAAGCAACCAGGTTTAAGAGGCAGGATCTGCCCTTAACAAAGCCGAACTAGGTAGGATCCAGTGTCTGTAGGTCCCCAATATCTTTATTTATGAGGTCCATGATGATCCTTTCCATAGCTTTGCAGACCAAGCTAGTCAGGCTTATGGGGCGATAGTTTCCAGGATCCGTTGAGGCACCACCTTTATGGAGAGGGACCACTGTTGCTGTACACCACTCTTTGGGCACATATCCTGTAGTAAGGCTGAGATTGAACAGTAGTTTTATGTTTGGGTTTAGCTCTTCTTGGAGTTCATGTAGGATGCAGCCTGGGACACCATCTGGTCCCATTGATGCTGTGTTTTTTGCTTTGGAGAGGGCGGCTCTTACCTCAGCATCTGAGATGTCAGGGGGCAGCACTCTGCTGGGATAGATATTTGCCCTTTTGGTGGGGAGGGGGGGAGTTTGTGCTGAACCTGTCAGCTAGGATGTTGGCAATGTCTGTGGGTTCGGTGCATTTTTTGTCATTTTGGACTAATTCTGAGCATATCTGGGAATTACCACCCAGGTTCCAAACATAACTAAAGAAAGCCTTGTGATTATCCTTAGTGTCCTGTGCAATTTTTCTCTCAAAGCTGGCCTTAGACAATTTTATGAGTACCTGTAGTTTTTTGCTAATACTGATCAGTGATGCCTTCCCTTTTTGGGATTTTGCTGTATCATTTAGTAGCTTCCTCCTTCTGTTGTATAGTTTGTTTATGGCTGGGGTCCACCAGTCAGGACGTCTGCCTTTGGAGGATTAGATCTTGGTTTTATTTGGGATCGCATGAGCCATGCATTCCTGAAGGTGTTCATAGAATGCGTTTATAAAGGATTCTGCAGTCTGGGCCGTATTTTCCACAGGCCCGGGGGCTGTGAAGGATTCCACCTCGGTTTTGAGGAGTGTGAAATTTGCTTTAGAGAAGTTTTTCACTGTGGTTTTCTGGGCAGGGGGTGGGGTCGGGATGTGAATATCCAGTGAGATTAGTTTATGGTCTGATCTTACCAGTGAGGGATACACTTCTGGTCTGGAGCATAGAGTCCCCATGTTGGTGATGATCAGGTCCAGTATGTTTTCCCCTCTTGTGGGAGTGGTAACAAGTTGTTCCATAGCATTTGAGTTTATAAATTCTAGGAAACTTTGGGCTAGGGTGTTGGAGCTAGAGTTATGCTCCCAGTCTATGTTTGGGTAGTTGAAGTCGCCCAATATAATGGTGTTTGGAGAGACCTTCATATTTTCCAGTGTTCTCAGGAAGGCCGAGTGGGGTTCCTGGGTTTGGGAGGGTGGTCTGTAGCAGGTTATAAACTGGAAGGCAGTTTTACCCACTGTTAGTTGCACATGGATAGTCTCTGATGCTTCGTGCTTTGCCACCAACCTGGAGGTGTTTCTATCCTTGATGAATATCAATACTCCCCCTTCTTTTGTGGTTCGGTCCAAGTTTTGAGGCCGAAAAGCATGGTATGAGGTATAACCTGGTAGTGCTGGGGTGCTCTCGGGAGCCCTGAACCAGGTTTCTGTTACAGCACAGATATCGATGTTCTCCATGCTAAGGAGAGTTTCGAGTGCGTGCATCTTGAGGTTTAGACTTCTGGTGTTGAGTAGCATTACTCTTAGTTTCTTATCCCTTGTGGTACCTATGGAGGTGGGTTTGTCTTTTGAGCCTTGCCTAAAAAAGGCACTATGGGGGTAGCAAGAGCCTTTGCCAATATCTGAAAGCCCAGGGGTGACAGGTGCAAGCCGTCCCTAGCGAAGCATCGTGGGTTGTCGAGCATATCATCCCAAGCTGACAGGAATTGGATCCCCTTTGAATGACACCAGTACTTAAGCCAATTGTTGAAATTGGTCATCTTGTTTTCATATTGTGGCATCATTCTTGGTGAGGGTAAGATGCTACTCAAGGTCAGGGTCATACCGGCCTGGGCTACATGCTCGGAGAGCTCCTCTTTCTCTTTTCATGTAGTCCAGGGAGGTACGTCTCAGGTGATTCACACCAGCATGGACAATGACTGAGTCATATTTGTACTTGCCTTAGAGTGACCTGAGTGCTTGTCTTATGTGGCGGATCCTAGCATCTGACAGGCTGCTCACCATGACCCTCTCCTTGTTCAGCCTGGTGAGCGGGACGTTAGTGTGCCTGATGATAGAGTCACCTATTACAAGTGTATCAGGTGTGTTGTTTAGTCTTCAGGGCTGTGACTGTTCGGCACTCTGGCTTTGTGAGATATGTGTTGCACGTTTTTTGTTTTGGGGTAGCGGTTGCTTGGGTGTCTGCTTTGGAGGTCTCTGCTGCTTAGGCAGATCTTTATTTAGAGCCTCCGAGTATGTTTTTGTGTGATTATGTGTTTGGTTTGCTGTCGTGGTAGGTCTTTGTGAGACTGGAATTGTAGTGAGTGTGGTTTCCTTCTCCTCCTGACTGGTTATGCCAGTACTGAGTTGAGAGAGCTTAGCCTCCAGTTTGGCTATATGGTTGCATCTCTCACATGTGTTGGAATTTGTTGGGAGGAGGAGAGGGTTGTCTGTGTACATGAGGCAGTTGTAACATTGCCTCAAGATTCCCAGATTCACCAGCTGGACCGGAGAGGAGATTGACAACTGACCTTTGGACATGCTAGAATAATATTGGGAATTCCTTTATAATTGAAAACAAGGGCCAGTGGGGAGTGAGGGTGTAGTGCTTTTAATTTTTAGTGCTGACTTATATAATTGCTTTAGTGAGCAAGTGTCAGGTAACTAAAGTGCAATGTGTTACAGGTAACTTAAATGCAAAAACGACAAACAGTAACTTTCTTTCAAGTGAAACAAGGAAATAAGTACAGTAAGCAATGCAGATATCACTAGTGATCCACAGAAGCGCTGAGAAGCCGCGTATTAGGTGGAATTAGTGTTCCAGGGAAATAACAAGCAAACAAACAACAAGCATATAAACAAAGCTAGATTCAGCAGGCCTGGATCTAGTCTATGCTATAGCAAACAAGGTGTACCAATTTCAGTAGGATACAATTCAAATATTCAGGCACTATAAACCTTTAACCAGAAATTCCCAGCTCAGAAGGGCAGAGTCCAGCCTCTTCTCCCACAAGAGTGCAGACCACGAACCTTCTTAATGTAAAATAACTGGCCTGAAGCCCAAGTGCTTAAACCAGAACTAATACACTTTAAGAATAACAGACACTGGGCTCTCAATCAGCAGTTCCCAACTTAGAAGGATGAAAGCTACCTGTCCTGCTACCACAGTGCATGCCACAAACCTTCCTAATGTAAAACAACTGGTCTGAAGCCCAAGTGCTTAATCCAAAAGACTTAGAATGATAGCTACACTTTAATCAAGTTACTACCAAGCAGTAATAAATACAATTGAATACTTTAGAGAATGCCTGGATTAGTGCTCAAGTTACACAAACAAAGCTAGATCCAGCAGGCCCGAATCCAGTCTATGCCACAGCAAACAAGGCACACCAACTTCAGTAAGAAGCAGTTCAGATATGCATGCACTATAAGCCTTTAACCAGAAATTCCCATCTCAGAAGGGCAGAGTCCAGCCTCTCCTCCCACAAGAGTGCAGACCACGAACCCTCTTAATGTAAAATAACTGGCCTGAAAGCCCAAGTGCTTAAACCAGAATTAATACACTTTTAGAATAACAGACACTGAGCCCTCAGTCAGCAGGTCCCAACCTAGAAGGATGTAAGTTACCTGTCCTGCCACTACAGTGCAGACCACAAACCCTCTCAGTGCAAAACAAGCCCAAGTGTTTAAACCAAAAGGCTTAGAATGAGTTACACCAAGCAGTAATAAATACAATTGAGTACTTTTAAGATGATGCAAAACTAAAATAAAGTAGGTAGAAACACAAGTACAGTAAAAGCAGATGAAATTTTTTTTTTTTCTGAACAAGTGCTGAGATCAAAGAAACAGATTTGAGTGCTGAAACTAGAAAACTGGCTAGTTATAAGGAAAAAAAACTAAGCTAGAAGGCTTCCCTCCAACATAGAAGGGCTTGGGGGCTCAGAAGCCTACAAGTAGTCTGTACCACTTAACAGGAAAGTCAGGAAAGAAGCTTAATTTTTTTTTCTGTTTCCCAGATGCTCTCTTTGTACACAGTAGGAGTGCCTAAAAATTGGAATATGATCTCACTGCACTCAGTTGAGTGAGCAAATGAGATGGGCCCAGAAGGAGTATCCAAACACAAATTTACAAGAGGGGGCGGGCAGTTTCAAGGCCACTAAGATTAACACCAAAACAAAAACAGGGAGGGTGGGTGCGACTAACTGAAGAGCAGAGTCAAAACTTCCAGTTCAGTTAATATTCCTGCAACACAGTTAAAATCAATTTAAATACTGTATTATTTGAAAAAAAGTGCAGATAAAGGTACTTAAATTCTCTTATACGTCCAGTTGAATACAGCTAGTTCTTAGCCGGCCAAAGCTGAGGTTTTTAAGCAGAAAATATTTCACACTGTACCACTTAAATAGGCAAGGACAGGAAATCAAAGAATGTGGCTACCCCCACACCTGTAATTACTAGCAAATAATAAAATTCAGCAAACACTGACTAACTTCCAGTTCAGTTAATATTCCTGCAACACAGTTAAAATCAATTTAAATACTGTATTTTTTGAAAATACAGTAAGTTTCTTGAGAAAACCTCTGTGTAGGTGGATTTACATGTTTGATGCGCACTATTTGTATGAGTAGTGGTATTATGTGAATATGTGGTGGGTGAGTTGACATCCTTCTCTATGTTACTGTTTTGAGTGAGAAGAGCATGGATTCTAGATTCTTGGTGTAAATGCATCTCTTGAACTCTGTGCTAGACTGTGTTATTACTAGTGGGCCTGTGTACATGAGGCAATTGCTACACTGCCTCAAGAGACCCAAGTCAACAAGGCTGGCAGGATAAACAAAGGTTGCCCAACTGTCTATAATGCTAGGTTGAAGACTGTCGTCACTAGGGGTGGCTTTTCAGAAATGATCATGGGGGAGCTTGTAAAATGGATATTTCTACCTAGATATTAAGGGAAAATTTGAATTTAACGTCTGGGTTTGGCACACATCTGCGCAGCAGTACACGGTGCTATGTGAAGCGCAACCAAGTAGTGCAGGGCCTAAATACCAGAAGCTAAAACTTGGAAAAAAAAAACTTAACAAAATTCAAAAGGACAAATGATGATGCTTATTCCAAGCCCTAGTCTGGCTTCCCTTTACCAGTCAGGTGCCAATCAAACACAATTCTCTCACAAAAGTGCATATAGGCCCCTTCCAGTCCACAGTGGCGTGGAAAACGTGCTCAGAACAAACAAACCACTACAAACAGCTCCAGAAGCAGCAGGCCTGTGTCTGGACTATGCTGCAGCTACTAGCTACCCTAGTTTCAGTGGGAAACACTAGAGAGTATTTTAACACCACAGAAAAATAGCAGTGAAACAGCAGAAAGTCAGCCAGGAGGTTCTAAAGAACAATGCATCAACTTCCTAAGAATGATTTAAATAGTTAACAAATAAGTTAATTAAGTACTGCTTGGTGGGAAAACCAGAGCAGGCAGCACAGTAGAAATGACAAGAAAGCTTGCTAAACAGTGAAAACAGCAATACAATTCGATTTTATAGCCACAGTGTAGCAGGTAATTGCAGTCTTAACAGTGTAGTTTTATAAACAGTACACTAAATAAATACAGTATAAAAGTAGGTGGCAGGCAATAAAAAAGTGCAGTAAATAGTATAAATAAGCAAAAGAACAGGCAGCTTGTGTTTTTTGGAAGGTCAGAAGCCTCTAGTTCGTCTGGTATCTCAGCTCAGAGTTGTGGCCTGTAGCCCACCTCAGTTCAGCTCGGTACAACCAGTAAGTGAAAGTTAGCTCTTCCACATTTCCATTATCTGAAATAAACATTTTTTCAGTGGTGACTTTGGAGAGAAAATGTTAATAAGTTGGAGTATTTAGCCTCATACATAGTTACTAGACATGCAGTCCAGGAGACCATTGTTGGGCCTAGTCCAATTTGCAAATTGTCCACTTTATTGTCTGGTTAAATAATTTGCTGTCAGTCTCACAGCAGGCAAATGGAACGTGAAAGAGTTGAACCCTGTACTACAGCTCACTGCCTTAATTCTCTGGGTTAATTAATTGAGTTCTCACCAAAACACATGGATTTTTGCAAGTAGGTATAGCATAACATGCAAACCAAAAAGGGTCAAAGCTGCTACATTTGTCTAAATGACTAAGGTTGCCACCCATCCTGTTGTCAGCGGGACACTCACGGGTTGAGCATTTTCATCCCATTGCCTGTAATGTCAGGCAGTGGGACTTTAAAAGTCCCATTTTTCAGTGTAGCTGAATTGCCGTGGAAAAGCCGAAAATACTTCTGGTTATTCCACGGCAATGCGGCTACGTCACCAACCCGGACCTGCAGTTAGAGGTATTCCCTGTTCATAGGTTCATAGTTTAGTACTAAGCTAACTGCCCTTGCGGGCCATTTTAAGCTTAGCCAATTATCCCTTGTGAGACTCAAACCCTGCACCTTGTGTTTGTAAGGCAAACACCTTAACCATTAGGCCACCCTCCTAACCCTGTTGGGTCCGGGTGGTGTAATTCAAGCATCAGTTGGCTGCAAGTATGGAAGGGGGGGTGTGGATTCGCGTCAGAAGAGCCCTACAAAGGTCACAGCTGTAGACCAGTTTTGTATTAGTGCTCTACAGCTGCTAATAACTACTTCTGTTTTGGAAAGGTCTGAAATAAGCCAGCAAGGAAGCCAGCCAGCCAAGAAGCCAGCAAGGGAGCCTTCTAGCCAGCCAGCAAAGAAGCCAGTAAGGGATCCTGCTAGCCAGCTAGCCAAGAAGCCAGTAATGCAGCCTGCTAGCCAGCCAGCCAAGAAGCCAGCATGGGAGCCTGCTAGCCAGCCAGCCAAGAAGCCAGCAAGGGAGCCTGCTAGCCAGCCAGCCAAGAAGCCAGTAAGGGAGCCCGCTAGCTAGCCAGCCAGCAAGGGAGCCTGTTAGCCAGCCCTGCCACTCAGCAGACAGAGAGCCAGTCATCCAGCCAGCCATTCCAGCAGGAAGGAAGCCAGCTAGTCCAGCAAAGATGTGATAGTGGTAAGTACATAGTATTTTGTGGCTTTAGTCATTTAAAATGGGAATATTGTGCTTTAAGTTTTTAATGTTTAGAGTAATGGGGGGATGTAGTATGGAGTATTTTAATCTGTGGAGTGGTAATTTTGAGATTTCCCAAGTAGTAGCTTTAAATGGGAATATCGTTTTTTATTTAAATTTAAGTTTTTAATGATTAGAGGTGAATGGGGAGTGCATTACACAGTATTTACATTTGTGCAGTGGTTATTTTGAGATCTTCAAGTAGTAGTTTAAAATGGGAATATTTTGTTTTATTTAAGTTTTTAATGTTTAGAGGTAGATGGGGGTGCAGTACACAGTATTTAAATCTGTGCAGTGGTTATTTTGAGATTTTTGAATAGTAGTTTAAAGGTATAACACCTGTGTTTGTATGTATATGTAATTGTGATTGTTGTTGGGGGGTATGATTTGAAAGCGTTACTTTTTAAAGACTGAACCATGTGTATAGAAGTTTTGTTTATTTCTGGTGAGGGGCAGTCTTAAATATAAATGTAGTGTGATGTATTTCTATTATCGTAGCTTTTTCAGGGTACTTTCTGTTTGCAGATAGAAATGTTCAAGCGTAGTTTGCACTTTTTTGTGTGGAAATGTGTGCAATTAATGCTGTTTCCAGGAAGTTAGGATATACTGTTTGGGTAATTTTTCCTGTTCTTGCAAGTCAATGTGCATATGGTACAGGTCTACCTTTTGAGGGAAAATGTTAATAGTTAATGTAGTGCATTTATTATTCTAGTAGGTACATAGGGTCTATATTATATCATCGAACGCTGATTGATCGATCTAATTTAAGTGAAAGCTTACAATCTCAAACTGTCAGATCAGCGATTTTTTTTTCCCAGGGAAAAAAAATCACTGATCCAAAACATATACACACAACACAAGCACACCAAACAAACAGAAATCCACACACATACACCTAAAATCTGATACCTAACCCTACACTAAACTATGTACACACCACTAACTACCCACTTACCTTAACCCAAACGTCCGTCAGTATCGCACACTCACCTCACCCGCTCCCTAATCCTAACACACTTAAATCTGCCCTAACCCTCATGTCCACTCAATCACACACACACCTATCCCGAGCCCTAACCCTAACTCACCTAAATCACCCTAACACTCACATCCACACAATCGCACACTTACCTGAATCCGACCGGTAACTTTCCACCATAACACTGAAAATACCGAAGAAACAGAAATGGACAACCGAATTCTTTCCCTAGGAAAAAATTTGAGTTTCTGCTGCTTCGATATTTTGCAGTTTCGCGAAAATAAGTTCGATCAATCAGCGTTCGCTTTTTTAAGCGTTCGAGGATATAATATAGACCCGGTACATATTGTCAAATTGCCAAAGCTGTTTCAAGATTGTTTTCATTTATAGTTGCAAATGTGTGCATTTTATTTTTTATGCTGCCTTTAATAAGGTTAAATTGTCCTTCTTTGCTTGTAATGTGTGAATATGGGGGTGATAATTTTGCTTTGGCCTGTTTATTGTATCGCTGTGCTGGGTAAATTACTATTAATTGCTATGTTTTGAGGTAAAAGGGGTCATGGAGTCTGCTGTACATTGTAGTTTATTTTAGCTGCTCGTGCAAGAAGTATTTTTAAAAGTTAAATGTTTACGGACTTTTTCCTTTTTTTTTTGTGGATGCATGCTCAGAAGTTAATGCATTGCATTTGAGATTGTGCTAAACCATGTCGTTACTGGATAGTTTGCTTTTATAAATAGCAAAGTTTGTATTTTGTTTTTAGTGATGGCTTCAATAAATTTACAATGTACTACTTTCATTATAATCCGATTACGACCTGTGCTGCTGTTGGGCATGTCCGTTAGATCGTTGCGCTATATAAATTAGTGCTATACATTTATTTCTTTTAACTGCTGTGGTCAAAAGCTAAATCAGGTCTATGGTATCTACTGTGCATTCTCATTTTAGTGTTTTTTTGGTACAGTGAAAATGTGTTTAACTTTATTTTCTGGTGGGGGTTATGTTCAGCGGTAAAAATAATGCATTTCGTTTTCTACGAGCCATGTTAATGTCAAAGTTTTCAATGGCCAAACTGCCCCCTACAATACCTCATTTACTATTTTACGTTTTTCAAATGGTTTGTAATGTTAATTCTTTTCTGCTCCATTCCTCAGTTCTTTCGTATGCCAATGTGTTTCAAGCCAGTTCTTTCATATGCCAATGTGTTTCAAGCCAGTTCTTTTGCATGCCAATGTTTTTCAAGCCAGTGTCTGTATTCATCCATCTAAAACCCCTTTTCCCATTTTTGCACAAGGGGTCATTGGGACATTTAACAGTGGCAATCATCTAGAGCCAAGGCCAGTTCATTCTCAGGTCTTTACTGAATCTATATCAAAGAACGTTAAACTGCTACATGTTTCATATGCCAATGTTTTTATGATATCAGGTGCTGGTTTTTTTCAAACCAATGATTTCATGTGCCAGTGTTTCTCGCCAATTCTTTCATGTGCCAGTGTTTCTAGCCAGTGCATTCATGCACCAATATGTTACTGCACCCACTAACACAGTTTTGCTGAATATGTTGCATATCAGGAAGGTACAGATCCAAGAATGAAGAGAGCAGCAGCTTCATCGCAAGAGAGCAGCAGCTTCGTCGCAAGAGAGCAGCAGCTTCGTCGCAAGAGAGCAGCAGCTTCATCGCAGTCAGCCATCAGCAAGAGAATGTGCAGGTGGCAGGATGTTTGGAAAATGAAATTCGACTGGATCGAGAGATGCATTGATGTCAAAGCGTTCTGCAAGTACTGCAAGAGAGAATTTCTAGTGACCCACAGTGGAAGAAATTATGTCGCACGACACGAGGCAACTGAACAACATAAGACTGCTATTCTTCAAGCTAAATCCAGTCACCTGATGACAAAGTGGGCAAGGAACACAAACATTGATGGACCGGAACTTAGGATCATTGCAGCAGAAGCCTCTGAGGTGTTCCATGCTGTTAAGCACAGTATTTCCTATAACAGCTTGGACTGTGCCATAAAGTTGGCCAGCCAGTTGTACGGTGACTCAGACATTGCAAAGAAACTGTCTTGTGGAAGAACCAGTGCTGAAGCCGTACTCGAAAATGTTTTGGGACCGCACTCATTGGAATGCCTCCTGCATGACCTTCAAAAACCAGGCACTTTATTTGCAATTTCATCAGATGCTTCCAACAAGGGGAAAACAAAATTATTTCCACTTATTGTGAGGTATTTTTCTAAAGAAGAAGGGGGTGGTAAATGGCCTTTTGGACTTCTGTGAAGATCCTAATGAATCTGCACAGGCCATATCGCAGCAAATTGTGAACATTATGTAACGGCACTCCTTGCCCTGGAACAACATTTCAGCATATGGGGCTGATAATGACAGTGTGAACTATGGGAAGAAATCTGTTGTGTATGCCAGATTAAAAGAAAAGTGCCCATAGGTTCATAGGTTCATACTAGGCTATCTGCCCTAGGGCATTTATAAGCCTAGCCAGAATGTGTTTGGCTTTCGCCACCCATTTTAAATTTATTTTGCTATGCCCTTTTTCGAGGTTAGTATACTGTGCCTCTATCTAACAGTGACACAGAAGTGATACCCGGGGTAAACCTATGATCTCCCATCCACTCATCAAGATTCCTCTTGAAGAGAGTCAATGAGGGACTCTGCCTAACCTGGACTGGGATTTTATTCCAGAGTGAAGGGAGCCTCTGGGTTATGAATCTGTCCCTCCAGCATGTCCTATTTATTTCAGTGCTGAGGTTCAAGTCTCGAGCGCGTAGCTCGATGGAATTTGGATTTTCTGAGGTGCAGCATGTCCATTAATTCCGGGTTGGACATGGCTTTATACGTCAGGCACAGATCGCCTCTGAACAGGCGGTATGCCACTGAGTAGAGCTGGAGTTTCTTTAAGCGGCATATGGCATCTGTTTGAGCCCTTTGATCCTCTTGGTGAGGTACTTTTGGGGTCTTTCCAGTTGCTGCAGGTGTCTGGTCAGGTACATCCCAAAAGGGGCATTGTACTCAATTATGGGCCTGATGAGGGATGAGTAAAGAGGCACGATGACCTCCCCTGATCTAGATGTGAATCCCTTCATGATTAGGTGGGCTATATAAAATGTTTTTCTAACCACTTTGGCCACGTGGTTGTCAAATGAGAGATTGCTATCAACTTGGGTCCCCAGGTCCCTAATTACTTCTTCTGTACTTAATGGATTTCCACCTATGTGGTAATTTGTGGGCACTTTGTTTTTGCCAAAGGGATGACTATACACTTTTTGGCATTTAGCTTGAGGCCATGGCACTGGCACCAGTTGTCTGTTTCTATGAGGCCCTTTTGGAGGATGCTTGTGTCGGCTGGAGAGTCGATTATGGCACCCAGTTTGCAGTCATCTGCAACCTTGGTCAGCCACAGTCCTTCCGTGTTGGCCTGTACCTCCGAGAAATATATACCGAACAAGAGAGGTCCCAGGACTGAGCCTTGTGGGACACCACTTGTAACTGGTTTGGAGTCTGACATGGCTCCAGCAATTCTAACCATGTGGGTTCTGTCCTTGAGCCAGTTTGCAATCCATCTAGTGACATAGGGGTTTATATTTAAGCTGGTGAGCTTATCTATAATGCCCGAGTGGGGTATTGTATCGAAGGCTTTTGCGAGGTCCAGGTAGGCTGTGTGGACCACCTTCCCTCGTCAATGGCCTTGGTGACTGTTTCAAAGAAATCAACCAGGTTTAAGAGGCAGGATCTGCCCTTAACAAAGCTGAACTGGGTAGGATCCAGTGTTTGTAGGTCCCCAATATCTTTATTTATGAGGTCCATGATGATCCTTTCCATAGCTTTGCAGACCAAGCTAGTCAGGCTTATGGGGCGATAGTTTCCAGGATCCGTTGAGGCACCACCTTTATGGAGAGGGACCACTGTTGCTGTACGCCACTCTTTGGGCACATATCCTGTAGTAAGGCTGAGATTGAACAGTAGTTTTATGTTTGGGTTTAGCTCTTCTTTGAGTTCATGTAGGACGAGCCCGGGACACCATCTGGTCCCATTGATGCTGTGTTTTTGCTTTGGAGAGGCGGCTCTTACCTGAGCATCTGAGATGTCAGCAGCACTCTGCTGGGATAGATATTTGCCCTTTTGGTGGGAGGGAGAAGTTTGCTGAACCTGTCAGCTAGGATGTTGGCAATGTCTGTGGGTTCGGTGTATTTTTTGTCATTTTGGACTAATTCTGAGCATATCTGGGAATTACCACCCAGGTTTCTAACATAACTAAAGAAAGCCTTGTGATTATCCTTAGTGTCCTGTGCAATTTTTCTCTCAAAGCTGGCCTTAGACAATTTTATGTGTGCCCGTAGTTTTTTGCTAATACTGATCAGTGATGCCTTCCTTTTTTGGGATTTTGCTTTATCATTTAGTAGCTTCCTCCTTCTATTGTATAGTTTGTTTATGGCTGGGGTCCACCAGACAGGACGTCTGCCTTTGGAGGATTGGGTCTTGGTTTTATTTGGGATCGCATGATCCATGCATTCCTGAAGGTGTTCATAGAATGTGTTTATAAAGGATTCTGCAGTCTGGGCGTATTTTCCACAGGCCCGGGGGCTTTGAAGGAATCCACCTCAGTTTTGAGGAGTGTAAAATTTGCTTTAGAGAAGTTTTTCACTGTGGTTTTCTGGGCAGGGGGTGGGGTCGGGATGTGAATATCCAGTGAGATTAGTTTATGGTCTGATCTTACCAGTGAGGGATACACTTCTGGTCTGGAGCATAGAGTTCCCATGTTGGTGATGATCAGGTCCAGTATGTTTTCCCCTCTTGAGGGAGTGGTAACAAGTTGTTCCATAGCATTTGAGTTTATAAATTCTAGGAACCTTTGGGCTAGGGTGTTGGAGCTAGAGTAATGCTCCCAGTCTATGTTTGGGTAGTTGAAGTCGCCCAATATAATGGTGTTTGGAGAGACCTTCATATTTTCCAGTGTTCTCAGGAAGGCCGAGTGGGGTTCCTGGGTTTGGGAGGGTGGTCTGTAGCAGGCTATAAACTGGAAGGCAGTTTTACCCACTGTTAGTTGCACATGGATAGTCTCTGATGCTTCGTGCTTTGCCACCAACCTGGAGGTGTGGGTATCTTTGATGAATATCGATACTCCCCTCCTTTTGTGGTTCGGTCCAAGTTTTGGGGCGAAAAGCGTGGTATGAGGTATAACCTGGTAGTGCTGGGGTGCTCTCGGGAGCCCTGAACCAGGTTTCTGTTACTGCACAGATATCGATGTTCTCCATGCTAAGGAGAGTTTAGAGTGCGTGCATCTTGAGGTTTAGACTTCTGGCGTTGAGCAGCATTACTCTTAGTTTCTTATCCCTTGTGATACCTATGGAGGTGGGTTTGTCTTTTGAGCCTTGCCTAAAAAAGGCACTATGGGGGTAGCAAGAGCCTTTGCCAATATCCGAAAGCCCAGGGGTGACAGGTGCAAGCCGTCCCTAGCGAATTATCGTGGCTTGTCGAGCATATCATCCCAAGCTGACAGGCATTGCATCCCCTTTGAATGACACCAGTACTTAAGCCAATTGTTGAAATTGATCATCTTGTCTTCATATTGTGGCATCATTCTTGGTGAGGGTAAGATGCTACTCAAGGTCAGGGTCATACCAGCCTGGGCTACATGCTCAGAGAGCTCCTTTATGTCTCTTTTCATGTAGTCCAGGGAGGTACGTCTCAGGTCATTCACACCAGCATGGACAATGACTGAGTCATATTTGTACTTGCCTTGGAGTGACCTGAGTGCTTGTCTTATGTGGCGGATCCTAGCACCCGACAGGCTGCTCACCATGACCCTCTCCTTGTTCAGCCTGGTGAGCGGGACGCCAGTGTGCCTGACGATAGAGTCACCTATTACAAGTGTATCAGGTGTGTTGTTTAGTCTTAAGGGCTGTGACTGTTTGGCACACTGGCTTTGTGAGAGATGTGTTGCACGTGTTTTGTTTTGGGGTAGCGGCTGCTTGGGTGTCTGCTTTGGAGGTCTCTGCTGCTTCGCCAGATCTTTATTTAGAGCCTCCGAGTATGTTTTTGTGTGATTATGTGTTTGGTTTGCTGTCGTGGTAGGTCTATGTCAGACTGGAATTGTAGTGAGTATGGTTTCCTTCTCCTCCTGACTGGTTATGCCAGTACTGAGTTGAGAGAGCTTAGCCTCCAGTTTGGCTATATGGCTGCATCTCTCACATGTGTTGGAATTTGTTGGGAGGAGGAGAGGGTTGTCTGTGTACATGAGGCAGTTGTAACATTGCCTCAAGATTCCCAGATTCACCAGCTGGACTGGAGAGGAGATTGACAACTGACCTTTGGACATGCTAGAATAATATTGGGAATTCCTTAATAATTGAAAACCAGGGCCAGTGGGGAGTGAGGGTGTAGTGCTTTTAATTTTTAGTGCTGACTTATATAATTGCTTTAGTGAGCAAGTGCCAGGTAACTTAAGTGCAATGTGTTACAGGTAACTTAAATGCAAAAGCGACAAACAGTAACTTTCTTTCAAGTGAAACAAGGAAATAAGTACAGTAAGCAATGCAGATATCACTAGTGAGCCACAGAAGCTGATAAGCCGTAGATTAGGTGGAATTAGCGTTCCAGGGAAATAACAAGCAAACAAACAACAAGCATATAAACAAAGCTATATTCAGCAGGCCTGGATCTAGTCTATGCTACAGCAAACAAGGTGTACCAATTCCCGTAAGATACAGTTCAAATATTCAGGCACTATAAACCTTGAACTAGAAATTCCCAGCTCAGAAGGGCAGAGTCCAGCCTCTTCTCCCACAAGAGTGCAGACCACAAACCTTCTTAATGTAAAATAACTGGCCTGAAGCCCAAGTGCCTAAACCAGAACTAATACACTTTAAGAATAACAGACACTGGGCTCTCAATCAGCAGTTCCCAACTTAGAAGGATGAAAGCTACCTGTCCTGCCACCACAGTGCATGCCACAAACCTTCCTAATGTAAAACAACTGGTCTGAAGCTCAAGTGCTTAATCCAAAAGACTTAGAATGACAGCTAAACTTTAATCAAGTTACTACCAAGCAGTAATAAATACAATTGAATACTTTAGAGAATGCCTGGATTAGTGCTCAAGTTACACAAACAAAGCTAGATCCAGCAGGCCCGAATCCAGTCTATGCCACAGCAAACAAGGCACAACAACTTCAGTAAGAAGCAGTTCAGATATGCATGCACTATAAGCCTTCAATCAGAAATTCCCAGCTCAGAAGGGCAGAGTCCAGCCTCTCCTCCCACAAGAGTGCAGACCACAAACCCTCTTAATGTAAAATAACTGTCCTGAAAGCCTAAGTGCTTAAACCAGAATTAATACACTTTTAGAATAACAGACACTGAGCCCTCAATCAGCAGTTCCCAACCTAGAAGGATGTAAGCTACCTGTTCTGCCATCACTCCAGAAGGCTAACTGTGTTGCCCACATCATTCACAATGCAGCCAAAAAAGCTGCAGCACAACTACCGTACGACGTGGAAGTATTTGTAATGAAACTTTTCAGCCACTTCTCAGGTTCTGCCACAAGGACCATAGACTTGAAAGACGACTTTGAGTTTTGTGGCATGGAATTTGAGAGTCTGTTAAGACATGTGCCAACAAGGTGGCTGTCACTACTGCCTGCCATTGAAAGAGTAGTGAAGAATCTCCCGGTGCTCCAGCCTTATTTCCTCTCCCAGGGAGAAGAGGAGACCCCCCCCCCGGCAGTTATGGCA
Source organism: Protopterus annectens (assembly GCF_019279795.1). NCBI lineage: Eukaryota > Metazoa > Chordata > Ceratodontiformes > Protopteridae > Protopterus > Protopterus annectens. The sequence continues at coordinate 143,969,363 of NC_056748.1, read as the reverse complement.
GTACTTTTCAGCTAATGAGCATGGAGAAAATGCCTTGGCTATGCTGCCCCAGTACTATTTGCACTTTCTCTGTGCTGTTCTTGTTGATTTTAATGAACATATAAGTACATTAGAAAAATCAGGACTTACTGCCTTGGAGACTTTTTGTGTAATGGTCTCTCTGAAGCAAAAACTGCAGGCAAGAGCTGAGGGTGCTTTCTTTGGAGGGAAACTTAGGGCACTTATGAACACATTAGACAGCACTTCTGCTAACAAACTGAAAATACACTTCATTGTGTTCTTGGAGACAGCAGTGAAGTACTTGGAACAGTGGTTTGATTATACTGAAAACAACTAATTGTTTACACTGTCTAAATTATGTCTAACTGAGCATTTTGCTTTCACTGACATGCTCAGTGTGACCACTGGCCCTGAGTCTGCAGGATTTAGATGAAGACCATCTTTTCAGGGACTACTTGGCAATTAGGCCCTTTCTCGAACAGTTATGTAAGACAAGCTTGACCCCAGGAGAAAAGTGGCTGAAGCTTTTCAGAGAAGGGCCTGAGCTGACGGTAATTGCCAGGGTATTATCTGTACTGACATCAAATGCATTTGCAGAAAGAGTTTTTTCTTTGGTGAAAGGTAAATGGACAGATGTGCAAAACCGATGTAGTGTAGACTTGTTAAAAGCTGAACTAATGATGACTGTAAATTACCGGATGAAATGTAGTGACTTTTTTACTCAAATATTGTTTCAAACCGGGCCCTTCTTCAAGCCATAAAATCTAATTCAAAATACACTTTAAAAAAAAAGTGATTTAGTGTACTTGGGTGCAGTATGTAGTTTTGTGTTTTCCTTTGCTTTAACTTTAATTTACAATAAAAACAGTCTTAATTTTACACATGGCTTGTGTGTGGTATGTAGATTTTTTTTAGTTTTCTTTCAGAATAGTCATGGTTGGTTTATGAATTGTTTTACTTTTTTAAATAAACAAGTGTCTGTTTAATGAGTAGTGTGTTTTTTTTTATTCCTTTAAAGTTTATTTACTTTTACAACTGAGTAATGTGTTTTTTGCAGTAATGCTTCACTTCATTTAAATGGTTTGAGTTTTCAGTATGCTGTAATGTCACAATGTTGTATCCATAACTATAATACTGCATCTCCTTTAAAACGTCTGGTGATGTCGTGGTGGGGGTGTGGCCAGTGTCATATTGGCCACACCCCCATGCCCCACTTTGGCCTTGAAAGGCGGCAATCCAAATTACTTGAGTAATGTAACTTATCTTTTGAATGTTGCAAGCCACAGCAGTTTTAGTAATATATATAGAATGGCTTGACATTATAAATGATTCTGGAGTTAAATGCTAGAAACCTGATACTAGTGGTAGAGAAGAAATCACTATTACCTTCTCATTTTATCCTCTTCATGGCTGCAGGTGAGCTGGAATCTGTCCCAGATCCCTGTCCATTGCAGGACACACACACACACACACACACACACACACACACTCATCTGTGGGAAGTTTAGGAAGGGCAGCAGTTTGCCTCCCTGCATGTCTTTTCGATTTGGGAGAAATTGACCATACCATTGAAAGCAGTAGAAGACATCAGGAGAACATGCAATCTCTGCAGAGAAGGCTGGGAAGTGAACTGGAGAAAGCAAGTACTTTGAGTCAGCAAGGCTAAGTCTGTGACATTTAATACAAGTTAGCTTGCCAGAAGTTGTACGGAGGAACACTGGTATTCATGATCTCATGGGAATATTTAAATGTTTATTTTCTGTATCAGAATCATGGTTCTCCACGATCCAGAGAATGTCTGATTTTTGCTTCATATTTTTCATCTTTTTCTTGTATTTGTGTTTTGTTGAAAATCATTAAAACTGTAGTCAGTAAGTAATAACAAACATTTAAGTTTCAGAGTTTATAACCTTCAGAAAGTGCATGTCAGTATAAATTCTATTATTCTAGCACCTTTCTAAGTTTCTAACAACAATACTTAAAATCTGTCCCTGATTTTGGGCCTTTGTTCTCCCCCTCTGTAATTTTTGGCATTGTCCAGATTTCTAGTGCTAAGAGGTTGTAAGGTATGATCAAGGGAGCCCACAGGATTTTTTGCAGGGGGGTGCAAACCCAGAGCTCCGCCCATGCAGCCCCACCCCCTCCAACCACGCAGCCCCACCCCTCCACCCACACAGCCCCACCCCTCCACCCACACAATCCCCCCCTGCCCACGCAGCCATTCCAGTGTCCTATTACTTGGCTATTTCTCCCCATTTGTCATAGACACTGTTCAAATCTCTCAGTGTGCATACTGTTTTATGCTTTACTTCTACAAGGATTACAGATATTTGGGTTTCATTTACAACTTTTATTTCAAATTTTATAGCACAGACTGATAGACATTTACTAAACCTAAACAAAGCAATAGTCTTACAATGAAAACAGACTTTAAACATTAAAACTTCTCTACCTTTGAAATCCACATTCATTACAACAGCACTGAAACCCACATTCAAAGAAAATGCATCTGGCCAGTGGCAGGGTAAGTTTACCTTTTGGCTGTTTTCAAATAATAGGATCCTTGCACACATTTTTAGAACCATGCAAAGGTTCTTTGATTCACCTTCCTGACTGTTAAATTATACTACATAATAATTTAATTATATCCCTTGTATAATACTGCACTACTTGTTAGAGTGTGTTTTAAATTTATAGTTCTGAACATTTTTCCTTTAAGCAATGAAACAAATCATATGAACCAATAATGACAACCTGCCCAATTCAAAACTTTTCAACCATAAAGGGTCACTCAAACTTCTGTCATGCAATCCACCAATATCAATCAATATGCAGAATCTCTGCAGAAGTATAAATCATCTGAATAATTCCACATTAAAGAGATCTGAAACCAATGAAGAGGTTGTTGCTAGAAAAAAACTTTATTTCAGTGTTTCATTTACAAATTCAGTGTCTGTTGCCCTTAAAGAATAAATTGCCTGTGCTACATTAAAATAAATGGTAAGTTGGTATATTGCAATAGGGAATGGGTGGCAAGCTGAAAAACAGGTTCATAGTTATTAGGTGTCTCATGCAAAGGAGGACATACTAAGGACTGCAGTACCATACCCCCTTAAAATGCAAATGTACATGCTGTAGGAAGAGAACCTATAGCCCTTTGCATCAAGATGCGAGTATGCTACCTGCTGTGCTAACACTGCTTTAAAATTCTATACCACAATAATGATACCATTTGCTAAACAAAACAGTTGCACATTTTAAGCAGACTTAGCATGAGCAGCAGTAAACTTCTCTTCCCTTGAAGCTCGCAATTCCTTGAAAATGCACTTGAAAATAAATTTCACCTGCTAGATCTAACTAGGGCATTTCTCTCTCTCTCTCTCTCTCTCTATCTCTCACACACACACACACACACACACACACACACACACACACACACACACACACACACACGCACACCTCAACTTCTTAGTGCAAGAAATCTGGGCAATGCTTAAAATAAACAGGGACAGATTATAAATATTGCTTTTATGAATTTATAAAATTGCTAGAATAACAGGATTTGTGTTGGTATGCATTTTTCTAAAGGATATGATGTCTAAAACTATTTAGCAACATCAATCCTTTTTAGGAGGAATATGGGGCAAAAATCTGGACATTCTGGAAAAACCTGCGCAGCTGAGGGGTATGCTACCTCCCTTAGAGACTTTGTCAAAGTGTCCTCCTTTCCACATATTTTTACAATGTTTACTCATTCCAGCCTTGACAATGTACATAAATAGATTTTGTCAAAGTTACAACTTTAAACTCTGTGTGAACTTGGTGCTTGTTTTTGACAGAAAGGTATAAAGGAACTCATGGCTATGTATATAGTTGAAACTCTCAGTACTGAAGTACTCCCTACCATGATGCTACTTTAATAAAAAGTGTGTTTGCATTCAGAAACTTTTGCATTTTTATAATGAATTTTATAGCTACATGATTTAGAAAATAACCAGTTTCCTTTTCAGAGCCTAAGCTTAAAAAGTCCACTCCTTACAAGCTCTCCTTCACCTGGAAAACATCTATATATGTCACATTTCATGTGTTTTTCACTGGACATAGTTGCTAAAAAGGGACAGGCATTCATTATACAACTGAGAACACTTGGATAAAAACTACATAGACCCGGGTCTATATTAGATCATCAAAATGGCAGAATTTCGAATGATCTAATATCGAACTCAATATCACAAACAAGAAAGTTACGGGTTGGATTACGGTAAGTGTGTGATTGTGCTGACGTTCGGGTTAGGGCATGGGTTGGGTGAGTTAGGGTTAGGGCACGGGTCAGGTAAGTGTGCGATAGTGACGGACCTTAGGGTTAGGGTCTGGGTTAAGGTAAGTGGATAAGATAGTAGTGTATGTGCAGTGTAGTGTAGGGTTTGATGTAACTTTTAAATGTATGTGTGTGGATTGCTGCTTTTTAGTGTGCTTGTGGTGTGTGTGTGTGCTTCTCGGAGCAGCAAATTTTTTTCCCTTGGAAAAAATTTGCTGTTTTGATGTTTCGATATTGTTAGGGTTTGGGTTTTGCAGTCCGACGTTATGGCATTCGATAATGAGTCTTTTCGATGATCTGATATAGACCCCATAGAACCTGGGAGTTAATGCAGAGTCCACAACTAAAAACTTAATCAGAGACCCAAGTGCTGTGAATCAGCAATGCTGTTCACTGCACCCTTGTGCCAGTGGCCAGTTGCTGTAACACGCATCCTGTCCAGACCACCACAGTCAGTCAGTCAGTCAGATATTGTGTACACTGCTGATGTTTGTGATGAAAAGTGAAAGAAAATATTGCTAACTTGCTACTTTTAGATAGACTGCAATTCCTTCCCCACACAGTCCTTTTCATCAAAGGCAACTCCAAGAAAACTCAATTGCAACCGCTTTATTCTTTATTGATTGTGCACACCTCTTATCTCTGTTTTACAAAAGCCACAGTAAAGTATGCCAGCTAGCTTTACACAAATGCACTCACTAGTTCTGCAAACTGAGACTAAAGCAAGACTGCATTTAGTGATGACTGCCCATGTCCTGGAGGGTTGTAGGTGTTATCCCCAGTAAGACTTTACTGTGACTCATCCACTCATTCAGGTTCCTCTTGAACACTGTCATAGAGGTGCTCTGTTTCACATGAATTGGTAGCCTGTTCCAAAGATGTGGCAGTCACTGGGAGATAAATCTGTCCCTCCAGCATGTCCTATTTAAGTCACAGGCCATATTTAAGTCCCTGGAATGAGTAGCCCTAGACCCATTTGATTTACAGATATGCAGTAAGTTCATTAGGTTTGGGTCTTGGGTTGTTCTGTCAGAAGTCTATACTATACAGAATATAGTGACAGGGGATTTTAGTCAGTCTGTGTAAGGCACATGGTAGAGGCCCTTGATCTTTTTTGTTAGAAACCCCTGAGGTCATTTGTATTTACCAGCAGCCAGGAGAAAGCTAAAAATAATGGGGGACAAATGGCCAAATATCAGGGACTGATAGTGCCTTTATTTATTTAGAATGTTGCTAGAATAACAGATGTTGCATTATCATGCTATTTCTGACAGCTATAAAGTTTAAAACTTTAACTCCTTAGCCACTTGCCAGAAAAAAGTTACCAGCAGCAGACCAGATATCAGGATAAATCCTAGACATTTTACAAAGTTAGGGACAGCTGAGAGTATCTACACCTTCACACATATACATATATTACAGAACCACACACACACACACACACACATACACTTTTAGTTTTAGGATGGAGTTTTCTTTTAAAAATGTCATTTCAAATGTCCAATTATTTGTGATGTTGCAAGAAACCATAGACTCCTGAGAAAACTCTAGCAGGCATCAGGAAATATGCTAAGTGCAGAGCAGGCTACATAAACAGATAATCAAAAAACTGCTATGATGTCATACTGAATAAAACATATACACTTAAGTTATGACTAAAGCTGAGGAAATGAAATTGCAACTAAAGGCAAAACAGCAGAAGATGATAATATGCCAGCAAGCTATCACTCTCTTGGGTTTTGCCCCCAGTGTTCCCCTCCATCACTAGATAAAATCATTATAAACAACACTTGCTCGATGTTACATGCCATGCCAGAATAGACTTCTAACAAGACTGATGTTGTAGTTTGCATTTAGAACAATGACAACAATCAGTTCAGGAAGAAGAGATCTCCAAATTTGTATAAAGAGACTTTTTAACACACAGCACAGCTGCAGTCAGGCCTGAACTGTCAACAACTAGGTCTTGTTTACCACCCTTTGGGTCCATGTCCCTTTCAGATGGAACAGGGATACAATTTACTGTTTGATTTGATGTGCCGCATACCACTCTAAAAACATGTCTTTTGTAATTTGTGTGTTTACTGATCATGTCAAAATAACTAAATGTATCTGTAATTTTTCTTTGTGGAGCTTTTCTCCCCAGGCCTCTGCTGAAAAGGGGCCTTTTCAACTCAGTATTATTTATTTATTTTATTTTACATTTGTTAACCTGGGGTGTCTGACTGTTTCCTTATTCTACCAGCAGCGTCTATGGTCTCTTCCTCACCGTTACCTTATGCATCGTTTGATTTATTTCCCCCCAAACAGTGACAGACAACAGACACAACCAGCTGTACTGCTGTTAGTCTACTCTTGACACTCCTGTTTCAAGGAGGTGGGAAGTCATCTGCAACAGAAGCCTAACTGAGTCAAAAAATAACTGGCGTGTGATGAAGCTACATCCTGTTTTAAGGATTTAACTTGTCATTAAGAAATGTTCTTGTCCTGAATTCTTGTACTAACTCTTACTAGTAGTAGGAGACTATATAGTCCTTGAGTAAAGTTTAAGATTTTCAGGCATTAATTTTCTGATTACCTATTTTTTCCAGCTCACAACAGAAGAAAATGAGCACATAATAGCACTAGAGGAGCCCAAGACAGAAAATTAACCATGGATATATCGCAGTCACACACACATAGTTACTAGGGATTGCAAGAGTGTGCAGTCAAAATGCAGTTTCACTAAAGTGCAGCACAAATTTGCAATTAAAGACTTACATTGTTCTAAAAACGAAGCAAAGAAGTACAACTAAAATTTTCTTTTCATTAATTTTTTGTAACTCAGACTGAACTTTTGCAATTATAACAGTTTCTAGTAAATACAAATAAATCACCCTGACCCAGATACAAATGCCTGCATAAATATAGTATTTTCTCATCAGGAAGAGTTGTTTCAAGTGCGCATGCCACTTTCACGTTTTGGCACCAAGCTTTGATTCGGTGTAAAAAAAACAAAAAAAAATACCAGGAGCTTCTTTCTTGATGTGAATTGATTAACAACATACCTTAAGTGCTGCACAGGACACACAGTCGAATCCGATGATCTGACTTCACTGAGCTAAAGTAGCGAGTTCTTAGACTGTCTCTGATCTGCTGCACTGTCTTAATCTGGGTAACTCTCTCACTCTGTCCGACTGTCAACGGTTTAAGTAAACACAGACTCTTTTCAGTAGGTGAAATCTTTTCTAGCAAACCTGAGCTACCAACTCACAAAGAAGGGATGCTACTTTAACATCTCATCTGGAAGAACGACACACTCAGGAGTGTAGGACTGCAATGTCAGCAATCCATCTATATGGTGTGGGAGTAGAACTCACAACCTTATGCACCAGGAATGAGTGTGCTACCTGTTGTGTTATTGTACAAACACTGATGGCCATTTGCTAAACAAAACAATTGCACATTGAAAACAGGCTTGGCATGAGCAGCGGTAAACTTTTCTTCCCTTGAAGCTCACATTCACTGAAAAAGGACTTGGCCAGAAGTGAATTAGGTGTACTTTGGTCCACTGGTTATTTTCAAATCATGCCCTCCCCCCAGCAAAATTTTAGGACCATGTGTTCTTTGATTCATCTTCCTAGTTGTTTTAGGTTCATTTCTTGTTTAATACAGCAAGATTTCTTAGAGTGTATTTCAAATTTGAAATGTTGAACATTTTTTCAGTAACAGTGAAACAAAAGTTTGAACCAGTAATGAAAAAATACCAATTTCAGACCATTTCAGCTGTAAAAGGTAACTTAAACTGGTGTCATTACAATCCACAAGTATCTGTACTGAGCAATTATGGCCACTAAATCGATTGAGTTCATATCACATGTCTGATTTTGATAAAAATGGCCACAGTAAAGTATTACAATTTTCTTTACACAAGTGCACAATAAACCTGCAATGACAGACTAATGCTTTTTTAACTGTATCAGCTCAGCAGGGTTAGCCATTTTTATATACCAGCGTCCCCCATCTTTTTCAGATGTTGGTGTCAAAAAATTAATAATAATGGCCAAAGGCACATATTTCAGATTTGATCACACAAACACACAATAGCCAAAGTACTCCTACTTAACTCACACACACACACACACACACACACACACACACACACACACACACACACACACACACACACACACACACACACTACACATGCACAAACACTACACACACACACACACACACACATGCACACACACACACACACACACACACACACACACACACACACACACACACACACACACACACACACACACACACACACACACACACACACACTAATCTTGCAAAGCCAGATTAAAGATGGTATAAAAGTGACCATATAAGAGCTTAAGGTACTTTAATCTACGGAGAGTTCCCAAAACAACAGCAGTCATAGCCAATTTGTTGATGGTGTAGATCCTTATTGTTAAGAAGATATATATTGTGTACTTTACCAGTTGCTTGGGATGAACTGCATGAAACTGTATAAAAATCACTAGCATCATACCATAAGATCCAGCCATGTGTAGCTCAGTTTAAATAGAAGAGTATTTATGAGAGCATAGGAAACATTAACCACCTGATAATATATACCAAATCAACATGCCCAATCTTTAAGAAGTAAATGTCACCTGAATAATTCTACATGAAAGAGCACTGTTACTAATGCAGAAGTTGTTGCTAGCAAACAACTTTGCATTTCAGTTCTTCACCTACAATTGTAGCACCTGCTGCCCTTGAGGAATAAATCACATATGTTGTATTAACATGGTGCACTGGTGATTGTTGTATTAACATGGTGCACTGGTAATATTTCCATAACATCTCCTGAACTACATCAGCTGTGTAATAGGGGATGGCTATGAAACAACAACAATAGCAAACAACAGCAAAGCTATGGAAAGGATCATCATTGACCTCATAAAGCAAAGCTATGGAAAGGATCATCATGGACCTCATAAATAAAGATATTGGGGACCTACAGACACTGGATCCTACCCAGTTTGGCTTTGTTAAGGGCAGATCCTGCCTCTTAAATCTGGTTGATTTCTTTGAAACAGTCACTAAAAAAAAGTGTATAGTCATCCCCTTTGGCAAAAACAAAGTGCCCACAAATTACCACATAGGTGGTAATCCATTAAGTACAGAAGAAGTAATTAGGGACCTGGGGACCCAAGTTGATAGCAATCTCTCATTTGACAACCACGTGGCCAAAGTGGTTAGAAAAACATTTTATATAGCCCACCTAATCATGAATGGATTCACATCTAGATCAGGGGAGGTCATCGTGCCTCTTTACTCATCCCTCATCAGGCCCATAATTGAGTACAATGCCCCTTTTGGGATGTACCTTTCAGATAGCTGCAGCAATTGGAAAGACCCCAAAACTACCTCACCAAGAGGATCAAAGGGCTCAAACAGATGCCATATGCTGCACGGTTAAAGAAACTCCAGCTCTACTCAGTGGCATACCGCCTGCTCAGAGGCGATCTGTGCCTGATGTATAAAGCCATGTCCAACCCGGAATTAATGGACATGCTGCACCTCAGAAAATCCAAATCCCATCGAGCTACGCGCTCAAGAGACTTGAACCTCAGCACTGAAATAAATAGGACATGCTGGAGGGACAGATTCATAACCCAGAGGCTCCCTTCACTCTGGAATAAAATCCCAGTCCAGGCTAGGCAGAGTCCCTCATTGACTCTCTTCAAGAGGAATCTTGATGAGTGGATGGGAGATCGTAGGTTTACCCCAGGTATCACTTCTGTGTCACTGTTAGACAGAGGAACAGTATACTAACCTCGAAAAAGGGCATAGCAAAATTATTTTAAAATGGGTGGCGAAAGCCAAACACACTCTGGCTAGGCTTATAAATGCCCTAGGGCAGATAGCCTTGTATGAACCTAATAGGATCATAATTACTAGGCGTGTGCAGTCCGGGAGTCCATTAAGAAGCTTAGCCTAAATTCCCAGTTGCTCCAAAGCAATATCTGATTATGTGACTTGCTCAGTGTGTCACAGAAGGTAAATGAAGGTAAGAAGATTCAAACCCTGCACCCTTGGAAGCAGGTCATTAACAGATCAGAATTATTCTCCTTGCAATAGCTGCCAGAGTTACAGTTTATAACTAAATGTTGTAATTCTTTACAATCCGATCTTGTAAAGAAGACTGTATCACAGTAATGTGCAACAATAGCTGTGTAATGAATGCCAAAGATCAGGCAGTTCTGGTCATCACATCAAATAATGCAGACTACATCACAACATGTTTAGATTATATTACATAATCTGCCAATTGATGAATTACTTCATTCTTTAGTGCAATGAATAAAGCATAACAATTACAGGCGGTATGAATGCATCTTTTGTTCAACAGCAAAGACATCATACAACAATTAGAAATGTGACTGCTTTGCATGGTGCAGGACACTTATATACCTTTTTTGACCTCCTTATGTCTTACCATCCCTTCTGACATCACTCTGTACATGTCTGACCTACTTGAATGGCTAGTAATGCGGTATTGTTGCTCCATACACCTCCAAAGTCAACAAAACAGGATTAGCCACCCACCCTCAAACCATGCCAATATGCCATTACTTGGCTGACTCTTCCCAGTTATTCAGCGTACTTACTATTACTTGGCTGACTCTTCCCAGTTACTCAGCGTACTTAGTATTTACTTGGCTGACTCCTCCCAGTTACTCAGCGTACTTAGTATTACTTGGCTGACTCCTCCCAGTTACTCAGCGTACTTACTATTACTTGGCTGACTCTTCCCAGTTATTCAGCATACTTACTATTTACTTGGCTGACTCCTCCCAGTTATTCAGCGTGCTTACTATTACTTGGCTGACTCCTCCCAGTTACTCAGCGTACTTACTATTACTTGGCTGACTCCTCCCAGTTACTCAGCGTACTTACTATTACTTGGCTGACTCTTCCCAGTTACTCAGCGTACTTACTATTACTTGGCTGACTCTTCCCAGTTACTCAGCTGCATTTACTATTACTTGGCTGACTCCTCCCAGTTACTCAGCTGCATTACTATTACTTGGCTGACTCTTCCCAGTTACTCAGCGTACTTACTATTACTTGGCTGACTCCTCCCAGTTACTCAGCGTACTTACTATTACTTGGCTGACTCCTCCCAGTTACTCAGCATACTTACTATTACTTAGCTGACTCCTCCCAGTTACTCAGCGTACTTACTATTACTTGGCTGACTACTCCCACAACTGCACTGGTTCATAGGTACTTACTAGGCTTGCAGTCCAAGGGCCACTGTGGAATCTAGCCGAAATTTCCAGTTGGCCCAAAGCACTGTCTAAGTGACTTGCTGAAGGATGAGTGGATGGGAGATCGTAGGTTTACCCCAGGTATCACTTCTGTGTCACAGTTAGACAGAGGCACAGTACACTAACCTCGAAAAAGGGCATAGCAAAATTATTTTAAAATGGGTGGCGAAAGCCAAACACACTCTGGCTAGGCTTATAAATACCCTAAGGCAGATAGTCTAGTATGAACCTATGAACCTAATAGGTTCATAATTACTAGACGTGCAGTCCAGAGTCCATTAAGAAGCTTAGCGTAAATTCCCAGTTGCTCCAAAGCAATATCTGATTATGTGACTTGCTCAGTGTGTCACAGAAGGTAAATGAAGGTAAGAAGATTCAAACCCTGCACCCTTGGAAGCAGGTCATTAACAGATCAGAATTCTTCTTCTTGCAATAACTGCCAGAGTTACAGTTTATAACTAAATGTTGTAATTCTTTACAATCCGATCTTGTAAAGAAGACTGTATCACAGTAATGTGCAACAATAGCTGTGTAATGAATGCCGAAGATCAGGCAGTTCTGGTCATCACATCAAATGATGCAGACTACATCACAACATGTTTAGATTATATTACATAATCTGCCAATTGATGAATTACTTCATTCTTTAGTGCAATGAATAAAGCGTAACAATTACAGGCGGTATGAATGCATCTTTTGTTCAACAACAAAGACATCATACAACAATTAGAAATGCGACTGCTTTGCATGGTGCAGGACACTTGTATACCTTTTTTGACCTCCTTATGCCTTACCATCCCTTCTGACATCACTCTGTACAAGTCTGACCTACTTGAATGGCTAGTAACGCGGTATTGTTGCTCCATACACCTCCAAAGTCAACAAAACAGGATTAGCCGCCCACCCTCAAACCATGCCAATATGCCATTACTTGGCTGACTCTTCCCAGTTACTCAGCGTACTTACTATTACTTGGCTGACTCTTCCCAGTTACTCAGCGTACTTACTATTACTTGGCTGACTCTTCCCAGTTACTCAGCGTACTTACTATTACTTGGCTGACTCCTCCCAGTTACTCAGCATACTTACTATTACTTGGCTGACTCCTCCCAGTTACTCAGCGTACTTACTATTACTTGGCTGACTCCTCCCAGTTACTCAGCGTACTTACTATTACTTGGCTGACTCCTCCCAATTACTCAGCGTACTTACTATTACTTGGCTGACTCCTCCCAGTTACTCAGCGTACTTACTATTACTTGGCTGACTCCTCCCAGTTACTCAGCGTACTTACTATTACTTGGCTGACTCCTCCCAGTTACTCAGCGTACTTACTGTTACTTGGCTGACTCCTCCCAGTTACTCAGCGTACTTACTATTACTTGGCTGACTCCTCCCAGTTACTCAGCGTACTTACTATTTTCTTCTTTACATTTGTAATTATCACAGAGATTTGGATTTCATTTAAAACTATTATTTCAGTTTTTACAGGAGAAAAATTGCTGACAGCCAATTTCTAAACAAAAGTCTCTCACATACTTAGCATGAGAAACTGTAAACTTTTCTTCCCATGAATCTCTCATTTAGTGGAAATACATCTAGCAACTTATTAAACTACATGAGACATGCTGGGATTCATACTCAAATAGCCTACAGTGAAGTACTAATTAACATCTATGCGAAGGATGCAAGAATTTAAGACACAAAATGTACAACACATTTGCTAACAGCCTGGGACAGCCCACCGGACATGTCCTTTTTTCAGGAACAGCCCAGGGATACTGTCTGGCGAAATAACTTGACTGGCTGAGGGAGTCAAACCCTGTATTACAGGAAGCAGCCATTTAACAGCTGATAACCTTACTCATCTGTACTAAGTAGTAAGCAAACTCCTGTAGCCCAAACAGTGCATTTGACACGTGTGTGCCTACAAAAAAACTAAAATAAAATGTACTCGTAGTAAAAATATTAACATTAACTTAGACATCATGTTGCCTAATTTATTCCCAGCTAAATAACAAACACACTGCCAGCATTAAAGAAACCAAGGATCACGTCCAAATAACATGCCTCATGTAATGGTGATCCTGTTTAATACAATCAGTTTCCTGCCTTTACACCACAACTGCTCTGGTTCATAGGTACTTACTAGGCTTGCAGTCCAAGGGCCACTGTGGAATCTAGTCGAAATTTCCAGTTGGCCCAAAGCACTGTCTAAGTGACTTGCTGAAGGACAGAGAAAAAATAGGGGCAAAATTTGAGATGTTCTGCTAAAGTGGAGATAAATAAAAGCAGACAACTCTAAATCACTTAAAAAAATTAATAGAACGACAGGTTTTATATTAACATGCATATTGTGAAACTATAATGACTGGCATTGACTGCAGTCCTCAGTGATTTACCTAAGGAAAAAGAGCTACAGAAGTTTTACAGCTGGTGTAGTGGATTAAGGATCGTGCTTCCTGTAATCAAAGTAAAAGGTTCTGAGCCTGAGTGAGTCACTTACCTAAAATCCCCTCCCTACTACTGTACTACCCTATACCTGTCCACAGTCACAAAAGGCTCACTCATACTTAAAAGCTGCTATAGTTGTATTAACCTGTAAAAAAATTCAGTACATGTTTCTATGCCCAGAAATTAAAAATCTTGTGCCTCATACTCTGCATGAAACGCAGATGCTGGATACTCACTTACATTGGCTGGATGTATGTATGTATCCCAATCAGGAAATTGCAAGGGCATGACGCTATACTGAGAGCAGAGAAAAAACGTCTTAAACCAGCAGTACATGGATGCAATTAAATGCTCTGACCAGTCTCCCCAGCAAGCAGTGGGTCCTAAGCAGCTGCCTAGGTCACCTAGTGCTGGATCAGTCCCTGCGTGGGTTACACTGGACACCATGTAGAGAAGGTGACACCTTGCTGGGAATGTGGGTGGCGTGACTGGCTCTGGGGTCCTCTTAGAAATGTTCTATGTTGTTGTAAAATACCTATATAGTATTGGGTGTATCCTCTGCTATCTCCAGAAATTACACTTTCTCCTCCACATGCAGCAAGATTATGTCAGGTGACTGGTGGTGGATCCATGAGGTTGACACCTTTGAAGCGTGTACTGTGTCCCCTCCTGGATGTTGAGAGGTCCCTGTAGTGAGGATCATTAATGCTACACAAACCTTCATGTCCACAAGGTTGGGCAGTCCAAATTTCCCACCTATTTCATTTGTGGCTGACATAGGTCTACTACTTCCCATGTGGTGTGTCTGTCCACATGGTTAGTGACTGACAATGTCCAGGCAATGGAGATGATGGTGTATTAGCCACTGGAGTACCCATCTACAGGCTGGAGGGTGACCGTGCTCAATATCACAGGCACAGGCATTGTCCAGCTGAGACGGCTACTGTCTTTAGCATATTTGAGTGAAGCTCCTGCACACTGAGAAATCCTGGCATTCAGAATAGAGTGCTGTGGCTCATAGTACTGGAGTAATACATCTTTGAAACTACCTGCCATATTTCATTTGGTAATTTACGTACCCAGTGGGTACCATTAATTATTTAATCATTAATTGTGCTGCATGCATCTCCGAATCACCCCCGTCTTGCTCTTTGCCACTCATATTGTTGTTTCACTTATTTCTAAATACTCCCCCACCATTGACTCTCATTCAAAGGAAATAACTGAAAGAATTATTAATAGATACAGTGGAAGAATTTCTGATTAACGTTTCTATCTAATATCTTTGTAAGGCAGTCTTTAGTGAACTTTGATTATGGAAAATGTAGAGACATTGTCTGCTAAGTCGATAGTTTATGTACGTTTAGTAAGGAGTGCTCTAATGTTTTGGATGGAGTGATGTTTGTGTTTTGGTAACATTTGATACTGAGTTAAGTGTTTGTGTTTGTGTGTGTGTGTGTGTGTTTGCTTGTGTGTATAAATATATATCTGTGTGTTTATGTATGTGTGTGTGTGTATATATATATATATATATATATATATATAAAAATATATATATATATATTTATATTTATATATATATATATATATATATATATATAGATATATATATATATATATAAACGTATATTATAGTGTTGTCCAGTCGGACTAGCCTGGCAAACAAATGTTAAATAAATAAAACAACATTTAATTAACAAGATTCTTATTAAGAGCAAAATTTATTTATAAAATAACAAGGAAGATGCATGCACTATATACATTCAATGATTTTTCATTTAGTAACCTAAATCATACCTCTCAACTGTACAGAATTTTGCAGAATGTCCAGATTTTTGCCTCATATTTTTGAACCAGTTTTCTGTCAAATCGTTGGCAAATTATTTCAGCTATTTTTTTTTTCCAGACTTCATACCCTGCAGAAAATTCATGCTAATGCAAAACCGGTTGATCTAGGAACTTTCTAAGCTTGTATGAGCAATATTTAAATGCCTCTATTTCTGGGCCTTTCTATCCCCATTATTTATGACTGTCCAGATTTCTGTCTCTACGATATTGAGAGGTATGATGACATTTTGTATGCCCCTCACAGTTCGGTCCCAGTTAGTTTTGAGTTGTTTAAATTGCACCAAGAGCAAAATGAAATGTGGTTTTACTAATATGCATTAAATTCACAAGTCAGCAATTCAGACAGAGGGAGACAAACCTAAAGAAAATCTGATACTTATGTATTATCACAGCCAGATTCCACAGTCACTACCTGATATTCTAATTCCCAATTGTAGCATGGGACAATTGGCTCAAACCGGAGACAGATTTTTTAAAGACTGCTGTTATAAACTTAGTCGGTGCAATAAAATGTTTGGAATAACATAAATATTATGAAGGATATGAAATTGTACCCTGAAACATTTGTCATTCTTGTGGTGACTGATGTCCCAATTGTTTGTCTCAAAAATGCAGCTTTTACATGTGAGACAGTAACAGTACAGTACGAAATCCAGACTTCATGCACAGTTGTGCACAATTGACAAGCATGCTTATGATGACAGATTTCACCAGCGATTTTATGAAATGATGCAGTTCTCTGTACAGAAATGTAAAATTGTCCCTAACTGATGTCATGGACTTAAAAAGTTGTTGATTCAAACAGCTGCCATGGATGAATGAGTAAAAATTGTTAGGCTCTTACGACAGTGACCGTTCCATCAGTGTCCACTCGACTACCGTCAAGAAAAACAGAAAAACTATATTGATTTATCGGCCAGAAAGATAGAAAGGTAGGCAGATGTATGAAGGAGTGTTATATTCTCCTCACTGGAGACTTTGACTACATTTGTCACAAGAGTACGGCTTGGAAAACAGCCGTTTATCCTGCTCAGAATCTGGTTGCGATAATACGCAAGTACCGAAAATCCTGATTTAGATTTTTTTTTCAAGAAATCTCCACATTATCACAGAAATAATAGGACTGGATTTTCTGAGCTCTTGTGAAATACAACTCTTAGAGAAGTAAAATTTTTGAAGAGTAAGACTGAGCGACAGTATAAACATATTCCATCTACTTACTTTCAGAGTAATTTAAAACTTGTGTAAATGCAAGTGCGTGTGCAACTAGGATGCATGCATGCACATATGCACGCACGCACACACACACACACACACACACACACACACACACACACACATACACACACACACACACACACACACACACACACACACACACACACACACACACACACAATGAAAAAAAAAAACAGATGTTTCACACCAAAGATCGCAGTACATTTGCAATTCCTGTATTTGTTTCCCTACCTGCTTTCCTTGCCAGAATCCTCCAGAACAGGAGATAATGTGCTGTAATTTATTTATCCAGTAATGATTTAATTTAGAAACACATTTCAGGCTTGTTTCAGTGTGCTCAGTGATGTTAGTATGACTGGTATCCCATTCCAAAACAAGTCATTATATTCTTTAAATATCATTTAATGCATTCTCTTTAGGTCAGAAAAATGTAGTAGTATAGATAAGTCTCCAATAGATTCTGCCAAATCAGCAATGTTTGCCTTGGACTAATTAGTCATAAATTGTTCCAACATTATGAAGCAACATTCTCTGGTAAAATTTATTTTTGACATTTCAACATTTCTGATTATTACACATTTACCGGCTAAATCCAGGACGTCAGGACTTCCAGACTTGTTTGTATGTATGTATATGTGTGTGTGTGTGTGGGGGGTGGTTGCTTGCAGACTGATGGAGCAGCAGTAAGATTTCTACAGTGTTACCTGCAGTGCCACTCGATCAGGTTCAATTAACTCTCTGAACGTCAGCAGTCTGGAAGGGAAAAAATGAACAGTAGTTGTCTGTTTATATATTTGGAAGGAGGGTGCTTCTCACTATTATTCTGACATATGCAACTGCACCAAAAAGAACATAATCTAGATAGACAGTAAAGGGTGAACAGCTTTAGTGCGCATGCTCATTGTGAGAAAGGAATGGCATAACTGCTACTAGTTTGATAAGAGATTGACACCATCCACCAAACCATCCTTGGTTTGGCACCTGTCTCAAATGGACACAGGTAACCTGTAAATGGTTCATCTCCCAGGCCCATGCTTATACTTATCAGGGGTATCAGAACTTGTCAGAGATTTGGGATACATGGCTAGGCTTAAAAAGGCCCTTGTGGTAGTTAGCCTAGTAAACACCTATGAACCTGTGTGTGTGTGTGTGTGTGTGTGTGTGTGTGTGTGTGTATGTATATATATATATATATATATATATATGTATATATATATATATATATATATATATATATATGTATATATGTTTCTACCACAGGAAAAAGGGTACCTTCTTATAACATTGGTCAACTGTCTAAGGTCACCTGCAGGTGGGATCTCCAGTATCGCTAATCCTGCCTGGTCATGTGCAGGGAATATGCATCAGGACAAGCCAAAATACCAGCACAGAATTGTCGAGTCGAGAGTCAAATTATTTAGAGCAATCACGTCAGCTTAATAATTTTAATAATTATTGGGGGTTGGTAGTTGGCATGATGGCTAAGGTGTTTACCTTGCAAACACAAGATGCAGGGTTTGATTCTCAAAGGAGATATTTGGATAGGCTTAAAATGGCCCACATGGGCAGTTAGCCTAATATAAATGTATGAACCTTAAAACTAAATCCTGTTCCAAATCCTCCTCCTTCAAAATAAGAGACTGACTAGAGTCCCTTTGTAGTTTTGGGAGTAAATGTTTTCATCCTTGTAGACTTCCTTAGATCCTGTTCTTACATCTAACCTTTCTATGATCATGCGGCTACAATAAATACAGTTACAGAGGTGGAGTAGTACACTTTGGAACAGCCCAGTTTCACCTCATTGGCCTTCCACCTACTCAGAATGAAGACATCTGATAGGATGTTAGATTCATCCTCATTTGCATGGGAATGCTCACAAGTAGTGCTTTGTATGTCTATGTGTCCAACCCTTGAAAATCATATGTACTGTCAAATTTTGTTATTGACCAGTCCTCTATTACTTTAAAGTCTGTCCTTTATTGTATGTAAATTCAAAATCAATCAGTTTCACAAGTGGCTACCAAAATGAATTTTTAAAAAGGCTTGCAAACATGTTTTGTAGTAAACAAATATCACTGTTTTGTTTTAACAAATCTTTTGCCACTTGAGCCTGTAATCAGGTGTTGGTTTCAAGTTATTGCATTCTGAATATATTTTTCAGCTTTGAAAACATTCACCATAATTTTTGATGTAATGAAGTTATGTAATTTTTGGAGACTGCATGTGCTTGTGGTCCTTTAAAGCCTTATGGGACCTGCTGGTATGGAGCTCTTTATCTTTATCTTTATTTTTATTTTTAGGCTTTTTTTTGTTTAATGATATTAAGACCGGTTTGCTATTTAGAATAGTTTATACTGCCAGAACAACAAAACAATGTCCCTTATCATTTAACAGAGCCTGTTGATGCATAATGTTAGCCTATTAGTGCATTCTTTAGGTTGTCGGAAGCTTCCTTGGATCTGGAGTTAACCTATAAATCACACAGCTGTCAGATTATACAGAAATATTAAATGTACCGAAGTAAGTTCAAATACTGCACTGAAGAGAATTAGTGAATTAGTGATGATAATGTTATTTCAGGCTCTAGTGGGAAAGATAAAACAATACTGGAGAAGTAACCATTATGAGAATACACCATTAAGTCATAATAAACTTGACTTCTAATCTGATTCTCTAGAGATATTTGACTTTGAGTGTGAATCTCTAGCAGAATTCCTGAGTGGTGTCCCAAGGAGTTGTATGGATGATAAACCAGTGATGTAGGATTAAAACATGATGATATAAATCCACATATGGTGAACTTGACTCTGAATGTTTTCTCTGGTGGAAGTTTAACTTTGAGTGTGGATCTCTAGCATAAATCATGGAGTTTTTTAGTAGAACAATTTGAGGTGTAGGCTCAGTAATTGTCAGACACTTTTAATGAAACAGCTGGTGTTTAGTCCATTGGTGTTGTCTGCATTTTGTTAAACTTGCCATTCTAATTTTCTCTTTTGCAGACGCTCATTTTTGTTGCCATCCAATGGCTCAAATTCAATACAGTCCTTAATATGGAACCTGAAAATGTCCTTCCTTGTCCATGCTGTATTTTGCAAGTGCATTTCAGTTTGACAAATGGTGTGAAATGCAGATTTTCAATTTATTAATTCTCCTCTCCATATAAAAGCATTTACATTTCATACATTGTGCCATATATACCACTTGCAGTGCTGCAGTAACCACTGATTTTGTTATGGTACTTCAGGCCCATATAAGGGCAGATGAAGTGGTCCGTTCCACTCATCAGGCTGCAGTACCTGCATTTCTGAGTTTTACACCCACATGTGCCGTAAACCTCTATCCTTTCTCCCCAGTCCTTTGAATCAAGGAAGGCTCTGATGTTTCCTCCTTTCTTAAAGGTAAAACTTGGGCTTGGTTAAAGGATCATAGCTATGTGTCTTTTACTCTATTATTATCCATTTCTCAGTGATGACCCTGTGGATTTATTTATGGTCCTTTGTAAATGTTGCAGCCATGCTTCTTTTTCTGACCTTCGTTTTAGAGTCAAGGTGGGTTATTCTGAAGTTGCTGTTCCATCTGCTGACTGGGTCCAGCAGGTAAGGGGTCTTATGCTATTTTCAGGTTCTTTATTGGCTCCAGTATGTATCTGATCATTCTGCTGTCATAGCCCTATCTGGGTCTATATTAGAAACTCGAAGGTGTACTTACCCAAATACGTAAATGCCGACACGTCTTCATCGAACCGCGAAAACATCGATCATCCTGATATGTGAAATAGGAAACATCGATTCGTCATGGTTGGCCCTTCTGCAGTATAGCTCCGTAAGGTAGGTGTGCGATAGTTACGGACCTTAGGGTTAGAGTGCGGGTTAAGGTAAGTGCATAGGTGGTAGTGTATGTGAGATTTAGTGTAGGGTTAGAAGTAGGGTTTTGTCAAGTTTATGTGTGTGGATTATTTAGTTTATTTTGGTATAGCTTCTTAAGGTAAGTGTACGATAGTTACGGACCTTAGGGTTAGGGTGTGGGTTAAGGTAAATGCATACATGGTGATATTTGCAAGATTTAGTGTAGGGTTAGAAGTAGGGTTTTGGTTAGTGTATGTATGTGGTTCATTTAGTTTGTTTGGGTAGGTAGTATGTTGCAGCTGGTGGGGTGGGACAACTATGGCGGTTTGAGTTTTTGAATTTCCCGGTTTAGGGCATTTGGTGTATTCGCGGTTCGTGGAATATGTGGCAATGTTTTCATATTCAATGGCTTAGGGCTTTAACGATTTTAATATAGACCCCCCCATCTAGGCAATCTTTTGTGAGCTCCTTTTAGCTGCATCGATCTGCACAGTCCGAATACCAGTTACACTGAGCAACGCATGTTTATACTGAGCATTAAACCCAGTTACACTGAGCAATGCATGTTTATACTGAGCATTAAACCCAGTTACACTGAGCAATGCATGTTTATACTGAGCATTAAACCCAGTTACACTGAGCAATGCATGTTTATACTGAGCATATACTGAGCAATAAACCCAGTTACACTGAGCAATGCATGTTTATACTGAGCATTAAACCCAGTTACACTGAGCAATGCATGTCTATACTGAGCATTAAACCCATTTGAGCAATGCATGTTTATACTGAGCATTAAACCCAGTTACACTGAGCAATGCATGTTTATACTTAGCATTAAACCCAGTTACACTGAGCAATGCATGTTTACACTGAGCATTAAACCCAGTTACACTGAGCAATGCATGTTTACACTGAGCATTAAACCCAGTTACAGTGAGCAATGCATGTTTACACTGAGCATTAAACCCAGTTACAGTGAGAAATGCATGTTTACACTGAGCATTAAACCCAGTTACGCTGAACAATGCATGTTTATACTGAGCATTAAACCAAGTTACACTGAGCAATGCATGTTTATACTGAGCATTGAACCCAGTTACACTTAGCAATGCATGTTTATACTGAGCATTAAACTCAGTTACACTGAGCAATGCATGTTTATACTGATCATTAAACCCAGTTACACTGAGCAATGCAAACACTGAGCATTAAACCCAGTTACACTGAGCAATGCATGTTTATACTGAGCATTAAACCCAGTTACACTGAGCAATGCATGTTTATACTGAGCATTAAACCCAGTTACACTGAGAAATGCATGTTTACACTGAGCATTAAACCCAGTTACACTGAGCAATGCATGTTTACACTGAGCATTAAACCCAGTTACACTGAGCAATGCATGTTTGTACTGAGCATTAAACCCAGTTACACTGAGCAATGTATGTTTGTACTGAGCATTAAACCCAGTTACACTGAGCAATGCATGTTTACACTGAGCATTAAACCCAGTTACACTGAGCAATGCATGTTTACACTGAGCATTAAACCCAGTTACACTGAGCAATGCATGTTTACACTGAGCATTAAACCCAGTTACACTGAGCAATGCATGTTTATACTGAGCATTAAACCCAGTTACACTGAGCAATGCATGTTTATACTGAGCATTACACCCAGTTACACTGAGCAATGCATGTTTATACTGTGATTAAACCCAGTTACACTGAGCAATGCATGTTTATACGGAGCATTAAACCCAGTTACACTGAGCAATGCATGTTTATACTGAGCATTAAACCCAGTTACACTGAGCAATGCATGTTTACACTGAGCATTAAACCCAGTTACAGTGAGCAATGCATGTTTACACTGAGCATTAAACCCAGTTACACTGAGCAATGCATGTTTATACTGAGCATTAAACCCAGTTACACTGAGTAATGCATGTTTATACTGAGCATTAAACCCAGTTATACTGAGCATTAAACCCAGTTACACTGAGCAATGCATGTTTATACTGAGCATTAAACCCAGTTACACTGAGCAATGCATGTTTATACTGAGCATTAAACCCAGTTACACTGAGCAATGCATGTTTATACTGAGCATTAAACCAATTGAATTAACTTCCGTAACTGTAATCAAAAACCAATACCAAATGACGGAAAAGAACCAGTGCCTAAAATCGCAGACAGTTTACGCCACAATAAAAATGAAACGAAAGGCAGTGAAGAGGTGCAGGATGTAATTTTAAATCACCACAGGAATCCTAAAACTGATTTTATTAACAGCACTCAAAGAGGAACACTCCGAAACACAGGTAATCCATAAAAACTAAACTGCTTAACTTATTCACTGTATTTTTTGTCCTTTTCATGGACTTCATCAGATAATGCCATTGGCTTAAGTACATACTAGAAATAACAAATCCGTCAATAAAACTACAAGCAATTAACCAATCAAATTTCAAAACTATACTTATTAAAAAAAATTGTAAGAACATATTTAACATGGTGTGAGTAGGTTAAGTGTTTTAGTTTTTATGGATTATTTGCATTTTGGAGGCTATTAATAAAATCATTTTTCTGATTCCTGGGCTGGTTTAAAATTACATCCGGCACCTCCTCACTGCCTTTCTTTTTCTTTTCATTTTCAATAGCTGTAACATTTCCCGAGCCCCTTCTTCAGGTCCTCACTTTAAATATAGCGACACAAGTCAATCCCCCCCAGCTTTTGCAGGCGTTGTGGCACATAGAATCCTGGGTCCATGTATTAGCTACCTCATGGTCCCTGAAAACAGTTTCCAACTAACCCCAAAGGCCTTGGCCTGTGAAATGTGTGAATATTCATCCGGAATTATCCCTTGCTCAGCCAGCTGCATGCAGTGAACATAACACTGTCTTATCCCCCACTCATGCAACATCCACAGGCTGCAAACTGTAAGCTGCATTATGATGATGCCATTGAAATAATTTTTACCAAAGCCTCCTAGGGCTTTGAAGACTAGGTGTCAGCCTAGACCTCAGATTTGCCTCCTGCATGCAGCCCAGCATCATCAGCTTATATCCATTGTACTGCTTGCCATCACACTATAGGAAATATAGACAGCCCTTAAGGCAGCAACACCTTGCTAGTTCATCTGGTATTGCTCTGTTACTAGATGACTCCACAGTTAGACACGCAAGTGCTCCACTCATAAGGCTGAGCAAAGACAGGGTAACAGTTGCCTCATTGGTGTCAGCATAGGTAACTAAAGCACTCAACTTCCTTCATCTTCGATGTACACATGACCTGATCATTGTGCTTGTGGGAATGAAGCATCAGTACAATGAAAAGATAATTGACTTGTATTTATTTAGCTGGTGGTGTTATTCTTGGAGGATCAGTATGTAATAGCCTGGGATGAGATGACTGTGACAACATCAGCTGCTTTCCTAGGGATGGCCTGCAGCTCATGTCATGGTTTTCACACATTGGCTAAGACTTTTTCTTCCCCCATAGTGCCTTTTTTTTTAGGCAAGGTGAGTCTTTTCAGATTACTGATGTAGTCCAACCACAATCAAAATCATATGTCTGTGTTTAAAAGTAGCAGTGCTGAATGCTAAAAATCTAAAGAACAAGTTGCATGACTTACAGGCATTCATAACCCTTAACAATATTGAAGTATACATAGCTACTGAAAGGTTTTAGAACAGAGAAGGTACCCCTGGAATATAGGGATGTAATACCTACCCACCAGTTTAGATCCAGCACTGAAATGGAAGGTGAAGCTTGTGGGTGTATATCCCTGCTCTTAAGAAGCCATTTTACCTCCAGACACATAATGGAAGACAATAACATAGAACTTTTCTGCATTCTTCTTATGACAAACAAAAGCCAGGACTATAAAGTAGATAGCTACCGAAGCCTCTCTGTGTCACCAGCAGACCATTAGGCATCTCTTAAACTAACGTCCCTCACCATAAAACCAAAATATATCCTTTTGTTTGATGGACCTACACCACTACCATACCTCTCATAGCAAGAAATCTGGACAAAGCCATAAATAATGGGGGGACAAGGGCCCAAAAATAAGAATAGAGTTTAAATATTGTTCCAATAAACATAAAATGTTGCTGGAATAGCAGGTTTTGCATTATTATGTATTTTCTGAAGTATGTATAGTCTGAAACATGAGTATCTGTCATTATTTAGTATTACTTAGTGACTTCAGCCTTCAATTATTTGCCCAAAAACATGCATTTTATGAGGAAGGCCAAGCATATGAGACAAAATCTGGACATTCTGCAAAAATCTGGACAGTTGAGAGGTATGTGACCATCATGATATGTATGCACAGAGATTCCTGAATTTCATTAATGCCAATTCCTTCAACTAACTAGATTGAGGGGCTCAAAATTATTAGACCTGGTGCTTACAAATACAGCCCCTCTACCTTCAGAGCCAACAGTTATGAAATCACTTGTCAAGTCTGACTGTTGTGCGTTTAGTCTAGGTGTGAGACCCACTTCTCTCCAGATTCCTTCCATTTTCAGAGACTACTCTAAGGCTAATCTACTTCAGCTAACTGATGACCTGTTGAAATTCAAACACCCTCATCACCCCAGTGACCCTGCTTCAAACACTACAGTTTTCAAGGATAAAGTCTATGGCCATCTCCAAGCTAGTACTAAGGCCTCAGACTCCATAAGGTATAAATATTGTCCATAATTCAAGAACATACCCTTTTGATGGAACTCCATTGTTAGCAAACTTTACATTGTAAGAAGAAACTTCTAGACCATAAAAGCAAAGTTAACACCCCACTAGCCAGATAAGAGTTCAAACAGATCAATATAGACTTTAGGAAAAAAAATCAAATTCTCAGCCAGAAAGTGTAAATTCTGAATGAGCAGCCGTGCTAAGGATAAAAGGTTACTTCAGACGTTGTCAGGAACCTGAGGGATAATAAGCTGCAGTGCTCTGAGCTAGTACGAAATAACGCCACGTGCTGATCCTTTGAGAACACCGCAAACATATAAATGGGCAAATTCATCTCATACTTAACCCCTCTGTCTCTCCAAATTACTCACTATATTAACATGCCTGTGACAACCCTCCCCCAAATCACCTGTTAGCATGACCTAAGTGTTTTGTCTAAGGTTAAAAACACTAGCTCTGCAAGTCCTGGCAGTGTGCCAAGATGCCTTGTTGTCAGAGTGAAACACTGCCCATCTGACCCCTTATTAAGTCTCTTCATGCTCAGCTTTTCCGTTGGAGAACTACTGTAGTCATCTGACTCCAGAAGTGGGGACTGATGACTGACCCTGGCAGTGATAGGCCTATTAGTCTCACCATCCTTGTTTGTAAGGCAATGCAGCAAATCATTATGAACCTCATAAACAAGGTCTTGGGCATTCTTCCAAACCCTGGACTTGAACCAAATTCAGTTTAAGGTGAGTCCTGCCTCTTGATCCTGGTGGATTTTTTTGAACAAGTCACTAATTCATTAAACTCTGGGAAATCAGTTCACATGGCATATCTGGACTTTGCCAAAGTCTTCAATACCATTTCACACCTTGGAATCACTGATGATCAGGTCAAAGTTTACTTTATTGTCATTCAGAAATCACACAAGTGCAAAAACTGAATGAAATTCCATGTCTCCAGACTCAAAATGCAGACAGCATATAGACTGTTTTCACAGACACTTACACATGTAGCACCTAGCTCTTACATCACAGGAATGTAGGTAGACAGATTAATACTGCACAAAATTAGAAACACATTTTAACACTTGTCGCAGTGAACACTTACTTGCATGAGAGTTTAGTATTGCACAGGTACTTGGTTAAGACATTGCATTGATCCTTGCACAGAAATGGACATTTGAGCATTGGTTAGAGGATTGCACTATGGACCTTAAAGTATTGCACTGTGGTTAATTTACGAATTTGCAACATGTATTGCACTGAAAGAAGGGATATTTTACTGCGTTGCTGCTGCCCTAGATGGCCTTTAAGTTACAGTCATGGTGAATATTGTACTAATTTATTAGATGAGACTGGTAACCAGGTTAATGCACAATATGAGACAAACTACTACAGTTTCTACTGACCCAGATGGCTGTCATGGAGCATAGTGGTTATTAGAGTTCAGCAGCTTGATGACATTAGGGAAGAAACTGTTTCTGAATCTCATAGTTCTGCAACGTATGCTTCGGAAGCACTTTCCAGATGGTAGATGCAGGAACAGTCTGTAAGCAGGGTGAGTGAAGTCTTTAATTATTCCTCTGGCCCTGCCAGGGCATCTGGATAAGTACAAGTCATGGACCAAGATTTCTCTTGGGGATTGGTGTTGGGACCACTCCTCTTTATTGTCTGCGTCTCTGACATTAAACTCAACATCAAAGTCCTGTGGTCGATGAAGTTTGCTGATAACTGGAAAATTGGAATCTGCCATAAATATGCATTGTTTACTGATGAAGGATTGGATCCAAAAGCTTTACTCTCATGTTGTACTGTGTTGTGTTAAGTACTTAACGGTGCAGTGCTCATTAGGCTTTTTGGTTAGCTGTCATAAATACCCCAGATGACCAGCATATTCTCCAAAAGGGCATAACTTGTGTTAACAACTGATCTATTTCCTACTGACTATTGAGAGGAGATCTCTGCCTTGCGTACATATCCTCAAAGATCGGGTCCTGTGTAACCTCCTACATTTCCACAAAACTAATAAAATGTAAAAACATGCTCAAGACACCTAAACTTCCACCAAAACATAAGCATGACCTGTTGCCAGAATAGATGTCTGTCACCAAGAAAACACCTCACTAATGGAATAGATTTCCTTTTGATGTAAAGTAGAGTGGCTTCTTGAACCTTTTTAAGCATAACCTGCATTACTGAATGGACATTGTCCCCTTTATCCCTTATAGAAAGGGGTGAAAACTACAGTGGATATAAAAAGTTTACACACCCCTGTTAAAATGCCATTTTTTTGTGATTTGTAAAAATGAAACCACAATAAATCATTTCAAAACTTTTCCCACCTTTAATGTAACCTATAACTTGTACAATTCAATTGAAAAACAAATTTGTTATGGGAAAAAATATAAAAAATAAAAAAACATACAATAAGCTGGTTGCATAAGTATGCTCACCCTTAAACTAATACTTTGTTAAAGCACCTTTTGATTTAATTACAGCATTCATTCTTCTTGAGTACACACCTGCCATCAATTGAAGAGACTCTGATTTACTCCAAATAAAGTTCAGCTGTTTAGTAGGATTTTCCTGACATTTACTCGGTTGCCTGCTACAGCAAAAGCCATGGTTCGTAGAGAGCTTACAAAGCATCAAAGGGATCTCATTGTCGAAAGGTATCAGTCAGGAGAAGGGTACAAAACATTTCCACAGCATTGGATATACCATGGAACACAGTGAAGACAGTCATCAAAAAGTGGAGAAAATATGGGACAACAGTGACATTGCAAAGAACTGGACATCCCTCCAAAACTGATGAAAAGACAAGATGAAAACTTATCAGGGAGGCTGCCAAGAGACCTACAGCAACACTAAAGGAGCTGCAGGAATTTCTGGCAAGTACTGATTATGTACTACATGCGACAACAATCTCCTGTATTCTCCATATGTCTGGACTATGGGGTAGGGTTGCAAGGCAGAAGCCTTTTCTGACACAGAAAAACAACCAGGCCTGGCTACAATTTGCAAAACAGTACATCAAGTCTCCCAAAAGCATGTGGAAAAATGTGTTATGGTCTGATGAGACCAAGGTTAGACTTTATGGCCACAATTCCAAAAGGTACATTTGGCACAAAAACAACATTTTGCATCACCAAAAGAACACCATCCCCATGGTGAAGCATGGTGGTGGCAGTATCATGCTTTGGGATTGCTTTTCTTCAGCTGGAACTGGGGCTTTAGTCAAAGTGGAGGGAATTATGAACAGTTCTAAATACCAGTCACTTTTGGCCCAAAACCTTCAGGCGTCTGCTAGAAAGCTGAAGATGAAGAAGAATTTCACCATTCAACATGACAATGATACCAAGTATACATCCAAATCAACAAAAGAATGGCTTCACCAGAAGAAAATGTAAGTTTTGGAATGGCCCAGCCAGAGCCCAGACCTAATTCCAATAGAAAATCTGTGGGGTGACCGAAGAGGGCTGTGCACAAGAGATGCCCTCACAATCTGACAGATTTAGAGCACTTTTACAAGGAAGAGTGGGCAAATATTGCCAAGTCAAGATGTGCCATTCTGACTCCTACCCAAGAAGACTGAATGCTGTCATTAAATCAAAAGGTGCTTCAATAAAGTATTAGTTTAAGGGTGCGCACACTTATGTAACCAACTTATTGTACATTTTTTATTTTTTTATATTTTTCCCCTAACATATTTGTTTTTCAATTGAATTGTACAGGTTATAGGTCACATTAAAGGTGAGAAGTTTTGAAATGATTTATTGTGGTCTCATTTTTTTATATCACAAAAACTTGGAATTTTAATAGGGGTGTGTACACTTTTTATATTCACTGTAGGTCAATGTTTGGTATTAATTTGTGTCTTGTTAAATTGGTGGGATTGTTGCCTAGGCTGCAAATGGTTCACTGAATTAGAAGCCTAGTATGAAGTTATGAACATAAATATTAATTAAAACTGCATTAATATTTATGGTTAATGGATGGACAGGGAAGAAAGTGGATCTCAAATCATACAGCAAGTATGTCAGCAAAGTTTTGCTTTGTCTTCTTACTACTTAAACCGCCATAATTTTGTTTATTAGTAATTCGACTTGTCAGATGCCTCTTCTTGGGTATGACCTCCTTCCTTCTCTGAACATCCCTTCATTTAAAGGAAACATTTTTCTCATACCTTCACCATTACAATGTAAGATACTTTTGACATATGTTAGTAATGATTTTATTTGCCTTTTTTCATCCAGTGAAGGTTTCCTTTGCATTTCTTTCACACTGTTGTCATTCACAGCAGTGCACTTATTTTGCATTACTTGTGAGTAATCACTTTCTGAATGATTACTATCTTCAGGGAAAGCTACAAAAGGCATTCGATGTTTTACTGCTCTTTAAAAAGTAATGGAGATCATTATAGAAGGGGCCAGTGTTTAATATTGTCACTGTTGTTTTGTGTGTCCATTGTAGTGAATGCTCCATTCAGTTTTCCACAATAACATGATTTCATTGGGCTTCATTCTGTGAATGTAAATCTTGGGGTATGACTGCTGTGTGTTGGTCATTGAATTTGCTTTGCTATTTCCCTTCCTTGGGCCTTGAATTGGTTTCCCTTCCTTGGGCCTTGATTTGGTTTTCCTTCCTTGGGCCTTGATTTGGTTTCCCTTCCTTGGGCCTTGATTTGGTTTCCCTTCCTTGGGCCTTGATTTGGTTTCCCTTCCTTGGGCCTTGATTTGGTTTCCCTTCCTTGGGCCTTGATTTGGTTTCCCTTCCTTGGGCCTTGAATTGGTTTCCCTTCCTTGGGCCTTGAATTGGTTTCCCTTCCTTGGGCCTTGAATTGGTTTCCCTTCCTTGGGCCTTGAATTGGTTTCCCTTCCTTGGGCCTTGATTTGGTTTCCCTTCCTTGGGCCTTGGTTTGGTTTCCCTTCCTTGATTTGGTTTCCCTTCCTTGGGCCTTGAAATGGAGGGCGATATTTTCACTTTTCTCTTTCTCTTGAGTTCTATGGCTCTCGTATGTTTGATTGTGTAAAAGAAGACCGTAAGTATGAAGGGATAGTTTTTACACTGGCACCAAATTTCAGACACTTTGACAGATGTCGTTTTCTCAAACACCTACTGTTTATGCTTTTTCTGACTACACTAATGTAAGAAACTGCAACGGTTACTGCTTATAGCCTTCTAAATACCTTGGTGATGTTTTCTTCCCTCTGTTAAATAATTTGTGCTTCATCAGATATATAGTTACCTCAGATAAACTTGTGAAGAGCCAGCAGGTGAAAACCTTTTTCTCTTTGGCTTAGTGTACAGATACTTGCAATCCAATGCATACATTTCCAGAAGGGTGCTTCTGAGAGATCTACATTTATTTGGAAGTAAAAACGTGCACTTCCTGTGTCCTACAAATGTTGTAGCAGGCAATGAAATTAAATGTGTAGCTCAGAAGAATGTAGCTTTGGACAGCTGACAATAAGAGCATGACACTTTTCCAGTGTAGCAGCTGCATTTAAAATATGAATATTATTAAAATGAATTGAAATTTGCCCCTCGTACTACTAGATAAGTAAATGCATTTGTAAAACCTCCTTGACTGGGACAGTAATTTACCATGCACAAAGCATGATATTGTGAGTAAACTCCAGTAGCTAAAGTCTATTACATTTGCTTTTAGTGAAAAAAATACTGATTTATTCAAATAGTATTTGAAAATGCAAAGCAACAGAGCAGTTTGTATACAAGAAAGTGAGGTGGTAGATGTGTTTCTGCTGCAGTACAGTTACACATTTGTCTAAAAAAGTCGAGAGTGGAAAAAAAGATATTATCTTACAATAACTGTTGGTTAGAAGGTTAAAATGTGTGTCATTGCAGTCTTGCTTCCCTCCACAAGTAGCTTCTAGTTAAAGTGAGACTTAACAAAGGATAGTTGTGAAGTACAACAGAATTACAAACATTGTTCACCTGTTCACCAATATGCACTGTTTTCCTTTGTCAGGCTTGCAGTTGTGACTTAATGACTAAAAAACATTGCTCAGTAAATATCTGAAAGTTGTGATGTTTTTTCTGTGAGTCTTTGTGGGAATACGGAAATTAACAGTGAGTCAAGAATGCAGGAGTCATACGAAATGTACTGTGAACATATATAAAAGAGTTTATGAAAATTAATTTTGCCTTGCGTTGTATCATTTTTGATGTTATATTAAGTTGTGTAACATACTTTCAAAGTAGTTTCCCTTATTTACTGAATGTCAGTTCTGGTAGACTGTTGTTGTCCTGTAAGACATTTTTTGGGATTTTAAATGTTTCTCTTGCAGTATGTAGCTTTTGCAAGGCATTAATACTACATAAGTAACATGGCCCGTTGGTAGGGGGTAATGATCATGAAGGGACCAGTACCATGTATGATGAAGGTATATAGCATAAGTTTTTATGTGTAAAGCTTCATCATCATCTTTCGGCTGTTCCCGTTAGGGGTCGCCACAGCAGATCATCTCTTTCCATTTCTTCCTGTCCTCTGCATCTTGCTCTATCACACCAACCACCTGCATGTCCTCTCTCACAACATCCATAAATCTTATCTTAGGCCTTCCTCTTTTCCTGTTATTTGGTAGCGTCATCCTTAGCATCTTTTTCCCAATATACTCAGCATCCGTCCTCAGCACATGTCCAAACCAATGTAATCTTGCCTCTCTGGCTTTGTCTCCAAACCTTCCAACCTGGGCTGACACTCTAATATACTTATTCCTAATCCAGTCCACCCTTGTCACACCCAGTGCAAATCTTAACATCTTTAACTCTGCCACATCCAGCTCTGACCCCTGCCTTTTTGTCAGTGCCACTGTCTCCAACCCATATAACATAGCTGGTCTCACTACCCTCTTGCAGACCTTCCCTTTCACTCTTACTGGTACTCGTCTGTCACAAATCACTCCTGACACTCTTCTCCACCCACTCCATCCTACCTGTACTCTCTTCTTCACCTCTCTTCCACATTCACCGTTGCTCTGAACTATTGATCCCAAGTATTTAAACTCATCCACCTTTGCCACCTCTACTCCCTGCATCCTCACCATTCCTGTATCCTCCCTCTCATTCACACACATATATTCTGTCTTAGTCCTGCTGACCTTCATTCCTCTTCTCTCTAGAGCATATCTCCATCTCTCCAGGGTCTTCTCCACCTGTTTCCTACTCTCACTACAGATCACAATGTCATCTGCAAATATCATAGTCCATGGGGACTCCTGTCTGATTTCATCTGTCAACCTGTCCATCACCATTACAAATAAGAAAAGGCTCAGACCTGATCCTTGATGTAACCCCACCTCCACCTTAAATGCATCTATCACTCCCACCGCAGACCTCACCGCTGTCACACTACCCTCGTACATATCTTGTACCACTCTTACATACTTCTTTGACACTCCCGACTTCCTCATACAATACCACAACTCCTCTCTAGGCACCCTGTCATATGCTTTCTCTAAGTCTAAAAAAACACAATGCAACTCCTTCTGACCTTCTCTGTACTTCTCCATCAACACTCTCAGAGCAAACATCGCATCTGTAGTGCTCTTTCCCAGCATGAAACCATACTGCTGATCACTAATCATCACCTCCCTTCTTAACCTAGCTTCCACTACTCTTTCCCATAACTTCATGCTGTGACTGATCAGTTTAATCCCTCTGTAGTTACTACAGCTCTGCACATCACCCTTATTGTTTTCAAAGGAGCAGTTTGCTTGCCAACACCGATCTCTGCATCGTCAGTAACTGCTTTTGGAAACACTGAACAGCAATGATAAATTGCATCTACACTACCCTTAGTACAGAGATGTACAATTTTAAAGACAATATCTGCAGTGTTTTCAACTCTTTTATCTTGTTTAGACTAATGAATGAATATTTTGATTTACTGAGCATGTAGGAAAGTACTGGATATTGTTAACTTATGCACATTGTTAGTGTTCTCGTTTTGGGGGAAAAACCCTGATATGATGAGTCTGACCCTGCAGTGTCCTTAATACTCCTCAGAGGACCCATGTTGAACTAGCAGCACAGGTACTGGAGGAACCACATGTGTGGGGGTTGGATTGGACTGAGGGGCTGATGCCAATTCACCCATTCTAGTGAGAAGAAGGCTGCCTATTCTTGCTGGAATAAGAGCTGGGCAGGCTGCATGATGCAAGCAATGCACTGCTTAGCTAGGCGCTTCAGCACTTGTGAAAGTATGCAGGCACCTTCTCTGGCAGCAACAGCAGGATTCACAAGGCTGTGTTGGGGTGTTACGGAATTAGGGCCCCCCTCCCTGGCAACAGTATGATGCTGTGCCAGCATCCTCATTGGCCCCATACATGTGTCTGGTTGAGCCGGGTGGACACTGTGGTGGGTTTTGTAGCCCCGTTGAATGATGAGAGGAGTTGGTGACCGATGATGGTCACCTGTGAGGAGGACTGAAAAAAAAATCCCTGACATGATGGATCTTTTGTGCAGAGAATTTTTGCCAGTAGTATTATTGTAGAGATAAGACTGCATAGTCTGTTAATGTGGAAGTTCTTGTACAAATGGGTAGAGTGGCTAAACATATGTCATATAAAATGAGATCAGTAGTATATCAAACATGATAAAGGCAGGTGCAATTTGTTCTGGGAGTATTAAGTTCTACCACATGAAAGCTTAAACACAGCATGGTAGAACAACATACAACAAGAACTTGAAACCACTTGAGAAAGTCTCAGTCTCAGTTTCTCAAAGGAAAATTTTAAAAGTTGGTAAAGACTTGCGTTTGTGTCACGACAAGGTTATAGTAATATATTAGCTCATGGCACACACACAGTTCTTCCAGAAACAATCCACACTGAGTGTAGGATAAGTCTTTGAAACAGTAATTATGTCTTTATTACACACACTGTGTTTTTTTTTTCAAAACAAGTTTATTGTTTTAACATATAAGAGAAATATCATAACAATTTTATACAAATAATTAAAAATAGGTATTATTATAATATTCAACAAAACAACTAAAGTATTTACAAAGACATCCACTACAATCAGATCAATTAATTAAACTAAAATACTGTGCTATTAAAATTTGAATTTTTTTAACAAATTTTGTAAATTATCCCATACAATAAAATGTGATGTTTTTCTAGTTGTTCTCATTCTAATTGTGCTTATTTCCATATGATACATTATATTCATAACATTTTTAAATTCATTGAACAAAGGAGGTGTATCTGAAATCCAATTTCTAGTTATTATTTTCCTAGCCACTGCTAGGATAGACCATAACAAGGGAAGCTTAATCTTTTTAACACATTGAGGTACAGGTGTGTTGAATAATATAAGAGACTTAGAAATAATGAAATTATTTGTAAAAAGAGCCTGCAAAAATTCATTAATTGACTTCCAGTATTCTTTCAACTTCATACAGTCATAAAACATATGAGCCCAGTCAGCATTAATTTCTACATTACATCTCTTACATAGATTATCTTTATTATTAATTTTATTCATCATCAAAGGTGTATAAAAGATCTATGTAAAATTTCCATGTATAAAGTCTCCAGACAATGGAAGATGTAGTTCTATAAGCAGATTCAATATATATTGTTTATCTTGTTGAGTTGGTGGGTCCCCATTAATAGAGGTGAAATAATTCCAGTATGAATCTACATTGTAAAAAGTTTCTTGTCTGATAATTTTATGTATATATGAAAGTTTACCTTTATCAGAAACTTTATGCTGTAAATTTATTATCAAGTAATCAATCAGTTTTGGAATAGATTCTTTAACTGTTATAGACATTAGATCTATTCTATCAATGAGATGTTGTCTAAAGATCTGAACCTCTAACCAGCAAGTTTCTCTTAGATCAAATTCTTGTTTTAAGAAATCTAGATTTTTAACTTTATTATCAGATATCAGCTGATACCAGTACTTTAGATTATTATCTATAGCTAAATGAGCTCCTTCAGAAGTAGATGACATAAGCATACCCTGAGTATAAATTATATGGAATACAATAAAATTCCATTCCCTATACTTAGGGTGCATGAATATAAAGTTACGATAACTAATAATAATATTTAATGGGTAACAGACCATATGTTTAGGTGTAATAGGTGAAGTACAAAATTCCTTTAGCAACCACAACATGGTGTTATTTATAATCATATTTTTATGTGTTAAGGAGATTTTCATGAAGTGCATACTAATTAGCTCCCAATAATCTTTCCATTTTGACATATGACCGATCTATTAATAAAGTAATAACTTTTATAATAGAAGAGATAATATATAAATTAAAGTCTGGAAAAGAAATACGCCCTTGAGACCAGCTATTAGTATGTTTCTTTAATGCAATCCTAGGTCTATTAGGTGCCCATAAGAAATTTAACATTAGTGTATTCAGTTTCTTGATAGTTATTTTTGTAGGTGAAAGTATTATTGATTGTATTAAGTATAAAATCTTGGGGAATATTATCATTTTAATAATTGTAAGTCTCTCCTCCATAGTAAAAAACATATTATTCCAGGTATTAAAAAGATTTTGTATATTAAGAAAACAGGTATTATAGTTATTATATATAATAGATTTAATATGTTTAGATAGTATTATACCTAAATAATAATCAAGGCCAGTCCCCACAAACTGTTCCAAAATGTTCTCTCAAAGCACCAGCACTACAATAATCCAATAAAAACGTATTTTATTCCACACAATAAAAACAGTTGAGCGCTTTCATCAAGTAATGACTTCATCAGAACTACCTAAATAAGTTATCTGACCTGAGTTGGGTACATATTTAGTAAAATCACTAATGAGAGTATTTTTTCGTGTATATATAGGTAGTATTTTAGTTTTTTCTTCATTGAATATTAAACCAGAAATACTTTTAAAATTCAGCATTTTATCAAATAAAGACTGCATAGAAGAATTAGATCCTGCTGATGTAATTAGAACATCATCTGCAAAAAGTTGAATTTTTGATGTTGTATTTTCTTCTATTTCAAAACCCTCTATGTCAGTACTGTTTCTAATCAAATTAGCCCAAGGCTCCATTACTAAAGAGAATAATAGTGGAGAAAGTGGACATCCTTGCTTTGTACCTTTAAGAATGGGTATTTTTTGTGAAACATATTTTCCTACCTTAATATAAGCCAGCGTTCCTTTGTATAAATGCTCAATTAAATTTACAAATGCATCAGAGAAATTTGTGCATTTCAGTAAGGTAAACAGATAGTCCCAACTTACTGAATCAAATGCTGAACCTATATCAAGACTAATAAGTGTTAAATCTTTCTTTTTCCTATTTGCAAAATCAATTAATGTTAAAGTTCTTCTTATATTATCAAAAGTATTTCTATTTACAATGAAGCCCGTCTGATCTATGTCTATAATGCGGGATAATTGTCTTCAATCTATCAGCAAAAATACTCATAAACATTTTATAATCAACATTAAGTAATGAGATGGGTCTATATGAAGAACATCTAGTTGGATCTTTATTAGGTTTTAAAATTGGTGAAATAAATGTATATTGCCAAGATGGGGGGGGTTATTAACTCAGTTTGGGCCAGAATAAAAACCTTATGTATTAATGAATATGTAGTTTTAGAAAGGATTTTATATATCTCTGGTATAATACCATCATTACCCGGTGCTTTGTTTGATTTAAGCTTATTTATTTGTGTAATAACTTCTGTATATGAAATACTCTTGTCCAATAGTTTAATCTGTTGTTTATTAAGCTTTTATTCATGTTTGTGGTTATAAACTCCTTTATTTTATCTTTAGGTTCCATGTTAATGTTGTTATGGTTAATCTTGTGAAAGTGATTTCTAAATCCATCCAGTATTTCTGGTATACTAGAAACATTCTTCTTTTTCCTTAGAGAAAAGATTTCTTTGATATGGTTTTGTTTATTCAATCTTTTTGTTTTATTTTTAAGTCTATGTAAGTATTTGGGGCTTATTGAATAAGACAAAAACTTGTATTTCTCTAAAGTTATTTTAACTTTATGAGTTAAAATTTCTTTGTATTTCTCATTTAGTTTGTTTATTTCTTCAATAACTTTCTTGTCCATAATATTTTCTTTATTATTATGCTTATAAGAGTCCAGTTTACTTTGAATATCTAACAATTCCTTATCCCAAGATTTCCTTTTGTTATTATACCATCTGATACTTTGTCCATATAGATATGATTTTAAGGCATCCCAAACATAGACAATGGAGACTTCAGGATTATTATTTATGTCTAGAAAATGTTGTACTTCTGAAAGTATATATTCTTTATAGTCTTTTAGCTGAGTTAAGTATGCTGGTATCCTTTTGATCTGAACATTATGAGTATTTTTATCATGAATTCAAAACAATGGAGTTATGATCAGATATAGGACATGAAATGATTTTGGAATTAATTAAATCTGTTACCATCTGGTTAGAAATAAAGACCCTATCTATTTTTGAATAAGTTTTGTATCTGTTAGAAAAAAGGTGTATGGTAATGATTTTGACTCTATCTGATTATTAATATCATTCAAATGATAAGAATTAGCAAAATCATTTAAATGTTTTGCATTAGATGTAATTCTTCTTTTCTTTATAGTGGTAGTATCACTTTCATGTAGTATACAATTAGAATCACCAGCTAAAATAATATCCCTATAGAGAATGATATGATCTTATCAATATGATGTTTCACTGTATTAATACCAATTCCAGGTATCCAATATACATTAATTAAAGTGTAAGTCTTCCCATTAATTTGTATTGTAACCATACAAAACATTCCTTTGTCATCCTGATAAGACTTAATGGTTTTAGGAATGGGCATACTTTTATTCCATAAAATAGCCACTCCTCGTTTTTCTGAGTGTGCTCTGAACTAACCAATACTGTATACTTATTAGTGGCTAGTTTATCAATATCTTTTTCAAGAGATGGGTTTCTTGCAGGAAGACTAGATTGGCCTTGTGTAGATTAATGTATCTTATTAGGCTTGCCCTTTTACACAGATTATTCAATCCATTAATGTTTAAAGAAATTCCTTTTAAAGATGTCATTTGGCATTTTTAAAACTCAAGAATCTTATGATCGAAATAACAAATAACCAGATAAATAATGTTACATCTCCTCTTTTAGGTGTACCTTTAAATATAGTTGTATTTATTAAATCTCTTATGAGATTTTGTATAGGATTCAATTTTGTTTGTAGTGACAATGAGTGTACAAAATATATTGTGGATGTCAAAACTATATACATATAACAATGAACAAGTGAAAATAATGTAAGGATTAAACCTTGCAT
Organism: Protopterus annectens; assembly: GCF_019279795.1. NCBI lineage: Eukaryota > Metazoa > Chordata > Ceratodontiformes > Protopteridae > Protopterus > Protopterus annectens. The sequence goes on along the minus strand of NC_056748.1, from coordinate 143,930,337 downwards.
CCCGCCTGGAGTTGAAAACTCCAACTTAGAGCAGTATTTACTACTCAAGTTAACCCCCTACCCTAAGCAGCAGTACCTCAGCTACCACCTTATCAATTTAATACTAGTTATATTTAACTGAGGTTAACAGTTTTCAATTCAATTATCTATCAAGACAAAACTACACATTTGGTAAAACAGCATCATATAAACTAAAATAAACCTTTTTTTTTTTTTTTTTTTTTAAAAACTGTTCATACTATTATATAGATCTATGTAATATACAACACTTGTATTCTAATAGCATTCAAATAATCTTAATGTTAGAAATCAAGAGGAGAGAAAATTATGTTCTAACATTCATTTAAATCAAAAACTTTGGCTAATATGATTCAGACATTACATGCATTAAGATGCATCTATTTTCTGTCATGTGAATTCTATCAACAGCTTCCAAAAACATCTTGAATTGTTTGTATATGAGCATTTACTTAAACTCATTATTGTCAATAGAGTAAAATATTGTATTCATAAAAATTATTATAAATCATATTGCATAGTTATGCAGATTCTCAGAAACACCTAGTTATTACCTAAAAAAAAAAAAAAGCCATCACACACATAAACACAGACACACACACATACATATACACACACACATGCACACACACACACACACACACACACACACACACATACATATACACATACACATATATACATACATACACACACACACACACACACACACACATACATACATATATATATATATATATATCTGATCTCACTGAGTTGTGTCTTTGTAGAGCACAATCCTACTTGCTGTCCCTAGAATAAATCTGTCTGCTTTATACAAAATAATGCACAGCAAACACATATTAGTAACCAGATTTTACAATCATGCTAACCTACTGCTTTAAAGTATATCACATGACATTTCTTCCAGAATAGAGTTATAAGATTATTTATGCTTGTCAATCAGATGAATTAAATGAGTTATAGTAAAGTATATGTTTGGGACACAAGTTTTTAACACAGATTATTATGCTACTGTTAAGTAGATTTTCAAAAACATTTAAATAAATGTTTCATTTTCTATGCCTTCTAAAATAAGATATTTACTTGCTACAAGAAACTACATCATCCAAACTCATCATAACTGACATATTTTATGAATAGAGTATTTTTCCTGAATCTGTGGTGTGTCAGTGTGATAACCTTGTCAATGTTTATACTAACTGCTTTCAGTTTCTCTGTGAAAATTCTGTGAGTGAAGCTTCTGAGGAAACTCATGGACACTATGCATGAGACAGCCCACATCCCAGATTGTCTCCCTTAACATTTTGGCGGGAAACTTATTAAAACTTGTGGCAAACATTCATTTTGTCAATAGAGTAAAATATTGTATTCATAGAAATTATTATAAATCATATTAGATAGTTATGCAGATTCTCAGAAAAAAAAGCCATCACACTCACACACAAACACACATACATACACACACACACACACACACACACACACATATATATATATATATATATATAAATATATCTGATCTCACTGAGTTGTGCCTTTGTAGAGCACTGTCCTACTTGCTGTCCCTAGAATAAATCTGTCTGCTTTATACAAAATAATGCACAGCAAACACATATTGGTAACCAGATTTTACAATCATACTAACCTACTGCTTTAAAATATATCACATGACATTTCTTCCAGAATAGAGTTATAAGATTATTTATGTTTGTCAATCAGATGAATTAAATGAGTTATAGTAAAGTATATGTTTGGAACACAAATTTTTAACACAGATTATTATGCTGCTGTTAAGTAGATTTTCAAAAACATTTAAATAAATGTTTCATTTTTTATGCCTTCTAAAATAAGACATTTACTTACTACAAGAAACTACATCATTTAAACTCATTATAACTGACGTATTTTATGAACAGAGTATTTTTCCTGAATCTGTGGTGTGTCAGTGTGATAACCTTGTCAATGTTTATACTAACTGCTTTCAGTTTCTCTGTGAGAATTCTGTGATTTGAAGATTCTGAGGTAACTCAAGGACATTGTGCATAAGACAGCCCACATCCCAGATTGTCTCTCTTAACATTTTGGCGGAAACTTATTAAAACTAGTGACAAACATTCATTTAGCAGTGTAAATGCATCTAAACATGACAGAACCTCCACAATGTATTCCACAGATCATCACAGCCTCTATGCAAGTGAAATTAAACTCAAAATTACCAACAAGCAATAAAACTCAGCATTCTTCTCCCAACTCAATTTTCATACAAATCCTATTATTCACTGTGCCCACACAGTCAAAAGCATTTCTATATATTAATAAAGAAAAGAAAAGAGAGTAGAAAATAAAAGGGAGTGAGGCAGAAATAAAAAATGTAAGAGAAAGCTGTAAGAAGTATATACAATGGAATGTTACTTACTGTTTATATTAATAGAGTTAAAAATAAAACATATTATTTACTCTTATTTAGTTCTGATTATTATTAGTTAAAGCATGACAGATTATTTACAAACAAGCATAAGCAGTATAATCAAGAAAGTATAATTAGAAATAGCATTTGAAGAACTTATAAACTTTTACAAGAAATAAATATGTTATTATTCTATTAATGATATTTTCATTACTGTTCTCTCCCTGCCCTCCCCCACCCTTTACCCACTACATAATCTAAATAGAATGTCATTGTTTAAACAAAGAAAATAATAAAAGAAGAAGGAAAAAAAAGGTAAAGATAAAAAAATGTATCAAATTACTAACCTTACTTTTTTCAGAAAGAAAAACAAGGCATTTTGACTGGTTATGAAACAAAACATTTCTTTGCACATAGAGAATAACTTTGATTAAATCTTTTCCAAAATATTTGTGGCTTTCTGGAAATGCAGGAACTATATTCAAAAAGATTAATAATTAACTAAAATGATGAGAGAGAAAAAAAACATATAACAAATCATTTGTTTTTTAGTCTCTTCTTCTTCTCTGAAGTCTTCCAGGAAGATTCAGTTGCCAATCTCTTTAATGAAGAACTAGCCCATTCCATTTCTTCTATTTTATCAAACATCCTTTTTCTTTGACAAACAGTAAAGCAGAGTCTAAATCATCGAAGACCTTAGGACCATCAGGAAGGAAGATTTTAAGCTTGGCAGGAAACAGAAGGTATGTTTTAAACTGTGCTTTTTTAAGCTCCCTTATTAGTGGCAGAAAAACTTTTCTTTTAGCAATTACCATGGAAGAATAGTCATTGTCGAAGCACAGTTGTCTCATTAAACTTAACAGGAGCTTTAGCCCAAGCAGATTTAAGAACCATCTCTTTATCAAAAGATGATAGAAATCTAACTATAACTGATCTAGGATAGTTTTTGTTAGAGTTAGTATTAGCTATAGATCTATGTGCTCTTCGACACCAAAAGAGAATGCTTCTGGTAAATCTAAAGTTTTAGGGAGCCATGTTGTTAAAAAAGTAATATTGTTACCTTCAATATTTTCTGGCAGTCCAAAAATCCTAATGTTATTGCGCCTAGATCTATTTTCCAGGTCATCCAGCTTTGTTTGTAAATGTGTATTTTGTTTCAGCAGAAACTCAATGTTGATTTCCTCTTCTTGGATTCTATTTTCCATGTCATTCACAGCTTCTTCTATGCCTGTCATCTGGATCTTCTGTTGTTGCAGGTCTGTATGTAACAGGTCTATTTGTTTTGTAGTTTTTTCTATGAAAGTGTCTATTTTAGTATCCATTTGATCCATCTTAGCAGTAAGTTGCTGGACTATAATTATCAGAGACTGAAGTTCTTTCTTGATGCTGGAGTCTTGAGAATTTGTCTTACTGGAACTCATTTCAGACTGATAAACTGACAGGAAAATTTCCAAAGTAATTTCTGACAGGAATATTATTAAGATTTCCTTTCTTTTTTAGATATAGTTCAAGAACTATATAAAACAAACACATTTAGAAAGAAAATTACTTCAAAAATTAATTTTTTAAGTAATTAATTCCTGTCAATGTAATGAAATTGGTGGAGCTGAAGAAATCTGCTGCTATCCTGTGTTCATCCTTGGCCACGCCCCCCACACACTGTGTTTTTGAGTCAGACTTAAATGGACAAGTTAATTTCATACATCCTTGAATATGGAAAAGCAGGTCAGCACTCCTGAAGAATTTCAGCCGTGGATTTTTCTGTGGCTACAGGTAACTTTATCTGCCTTCAGGCTCTTTATAGCAGTGCAGAATGTGACTCTTATATCACATTAGACCTTGCAGAACTTTCCCTTTTTAAATCAGGCATAGATTCAGTCATACAGATAGTAATTTCTTCTGTCCACTGTTATCAAATAACAACACTGTTATACCTTCTCTCCAGTAGGATGCAGGCTTCCTCACCTGTTTGTTTCTGCAAAGGTTTAAACAGCCTTGCTTTATAAGCTGTGAAATACTCCCCATGAGTTCCTCTAGTGAAATAAGGAAACAATGTAACTTTAATTAGCCATGGCAGTGAAATAAGGAAACAATGTAACTTTAAGTAGCCATGGCAGTGAAATAAGGAAACAATGTAACTTTAAGTAGCCATGGCAGGCCTACAAAACTGTATGACTGCATTCGCTTTCAGGCATCCTCATCTCATTATTCCTTTAGTGACTCGGTTAGAGCATCATTTTCCACTCCAGCCTCACTCATAGTAGCTATGGCTAACAGGTTTTCATTAGCAGTTCAGATATGTTGGGGGGGGTACTGAGGTGGAGAAGGGTAAAGGAATTTAGTGAAGCTTTAACCTAATAGGAATTGAATGGGGGGGGGGGGGGTTGGTGGAATATTCCATTCTGAAGGTAAGCCAGAAATTGCTAAGTAGTAAAATTCATCCTTTGCTTTTAGACTAATATGTAACAAATTAAATATAATGTTCTGTGTTCAGTAAGTGAATGCGATGTTTAAACACTGATGCAACTCCGAACGCACTCTTTTTTCACCAAAGTAATAAAATTAAACACCTAAGCAGTGTCAGTGGTGCAACAGGTAACACTCGTCTTTGGAGCAGAAGGCTGCGAGTTCTATTCCTACACCAGGTAAATGGATTGTTGACACTGCAGTGCAGAATAAAAGTGCATCACTCCTGTGATGTTCATTGTGTTACCCTGCTGCAGTCATCACACTTGGGTTATCCTGTCATCAGGCAGTCCTGCAGTCGGCCTGAATTCCAAAGTCTTGGTCCGGCGTCGGTTGCTGTCGCTTCTTCCCTGACATCAGTGCGCCAGGGGTATATAAGAGGCATCCAACGCCATTTTCTTCTGTCTTTCTTGCCGCGCGGTGCCCAAAGCAGAAGCAGTTCGCAAGTGCCGGTCGGCCGACACCTGAGATTTTCGAATTGAGTTTCAGTCCGAAGTCTTCAAAACTAAGTACCCCGTTGGGGAACCTTTTCTTGTGGGAAACAAATACCTCATAAGGACTTTCATTCTTATTGTATACCTTGCCTAGGCCCAGACCACGACGTCACTGGTTGTCGGTTTTTTGCTAGGTTCAATAAGCGAACTATAAAGTGACGCTTTGATTTCGCACGACACTACTTAGGTAGGAAATTTAATTACACTATGCCGTTGGAGCAACCGACTACCGGCGTGCATAAAAAATGCAAAGATAAAAGACAGGCAGCCTAGATCCAAGCCAGACTCTGAGGCCTCGGCTGGGCCAGTCGCTGGTTCTCCGGTTTTCAGTGAGGCGCCCAAGCAGTCCCTGGCTACTGCAGAATTGGAACCCCAGACCGCTTCGGATTCTCTAGCAGAGTTCTAGGCCGACACAGCCATTTTCTTTAGGCCCTACCGATGACATTGCAGAAGGAGAAGCCAGTGCTGTAGAAACACCTTTGGTTTCAGAAGGTGTCTTCAGACAGACTACTCTCACCATAAAATCTTATGCTAAGCTCTAAAACCAAAAAACACTGCTCTTCAGTCTCCAGTTCAAGGCCCCATGCCTGAGAAACAGATGCTTAAAATGGCTGAAGATTTGATTTCTTTAATCAGGGGTTCCCAACCCCCCCCCCCAACAAAAGGCCTAGACAAGAGGAGGATTATGCCTCCTCTGATCAAGTGTCTATTTCCTCAGGCTCCTCTGAGGAACAGGATTACTCCTTCCCCATTATGACAATTCTGATGCTGAAGATTCCATTCTCTCAGCTTCTCCCCCTGAAGACTATTCCTTTGGCAAAACCTTACATAACCATGGGGGAACATTTCCACTGGGAAGGTCAGGACTACTCCGACTCAGAGAAAAGGCTCCGAGAGTTTCTTTTACTCCCCCAGCACAGACCACTTGCTATCCCCCCAGTTTTAGACATTGTGGATGATGTTTACTTAGAATCTAGTCTAAATCCAGATTCTCTGCCTCCTGCTCCAGCCAAACCAGATAGATCCTATAGAGTGCCTGACTCACACAAATTCCTTTACAAAAGCCCTGTTGCTGATCCAGAGTCAATCTCCCAGGGTCCCAAAGGGGCTAAGGCTTCTATGGCTAAAAATCCTGTACCCTCTGAAAGGGACTCCAGAGCACTAGATAGGTGGGGGAAGAAGGTTTACACCTCAGCTACTCTAGCTATGAGAGCACTAAATAGTCAATTTCACATGCTTAAATACCAGCAATTCCTAATGTCTCAAATAAAACAAAAGATGAGCATGCACCCTCAACAGTCTGAATTCAAGGAAATGCAGGATCTGTTGCATGCAGCTGAACAGGTGGGCAAACATACTTTACAATGTGGATTTGATTCCTTGGAAGCTTCCTGTAGAGCAGCTGTTACTGGGTCTGTTATACGTAGGCATGCTTGGTTAAAGGAACAAACTCTGCCTGATCATGTTAAAGCAAAGTTACTAGATACACCCTTACAGCAGGATGTCTTATTTGGGGTTAAAGCAGAAGAGGTTTTAAAGAAAATGGAGGATAAGGCAAAATCTATGCAGACTGTCAAAGATTTCTTACAGGTACAGCCTCCATGCTTCAGCAGAAATTGGCCAACAAAAAAATTGGTCCTTTCCAGCTTCTGACAGACCACAGAGGGGTAAATACAGGCACCCAAGGGGCAGAGGACAAGCACAAATCCCTTACAAACCTCGCCAATGGGGCACTGCAACACAGAAGGGAGGAGAAGACGGGTCCCAAACTACTAGAAGGCAAACACAATGACTTACACCTCAAACTGCCAAGCAAAACTCTCTTGGTAGCTCCCTTGGGAGGAAAATTTGCACTTTTTGCAGACAACTGGCACATCGTCACAAAGGACAAATGGGTCCTAGACATTATCTCACAAGGATACAGATTCCATTTCCACACCTTGGCAAGGATAAAAGGAATGCCAAACCTGCCACAAAATCAATGGGCAGAGGCACAAAAAACAAATTACAGCTCTCATGGACATGAGAGCCATTCAACTGGTACCTACACAGGAACAAGGCCAAGGATTTTACTCAAGGCTCTTTCTAGTCCCCAGAAAGGACAATGCTTGGTGACCCATTCTGGACCTTTCAATTCTAAACACCTTCTTGCAAGTACCCAAATTCAAGATGCTAACACTACAGCAGCTTCTTCCCATGTTGGGCAAGAAAGCTTGGCTAGTAACGTTGGACCTCAAGGAGGCATACCTGCATGTCCCTACCAGACAAAATTGCAGAAGATACCTCTGTTTCATTGCAGGTTCAACCCATTACCAATTCTCTGCACTGCCCTTTGGCTTATCTACTGTGCCCAGGGTCTTCACAAAATGCCTGGCACCAGTAATTGCATACTGCAGACAAAGAGGAATTCAAATATACCCATACCTGGATGACTGCCTCATCCAAGCAGAAAGCAAGGACATTCTCTTACAACATCTGGCTTTTGTAAAACACCTTCTAAGTTGCCTAGGGTACACAGTAAACGAAAAGAAATCAAAACTAGTGCCCTCACAAATCATGACATTCCTGGGTGCCAGCTTGAATACAATGGCCCAGATGGCTTACCTGATGCCAGACAAACAACTACAACTAACTCAATACTTCAAAACAATGGCAACAAAGACCCAACTCCCTGCAAGAAAAATTCTGCAGGCCTTGGGCTTCATGCCATCTTGCATACTACTAATACCATTTGCAAAATTGCATATGAGGAAATTACAATGGTACCTAAAAAGCGTATGGACTCAACACAGCCACAGCTTGGAAACAATGATACCTCTCATTCCCTGCCTTCAACAGGAGTTTCTATGGTGGTCACAGGCATGTCACTTCAACAAGGGTCAGCCTTTCACCTTACCCCCAGCCAGGCAAACTATGACAACAGATGCATCGGACTATGCCTGGGGGGCACACATGGCAGGACGGTGCGTTCAAGGCATATGGACTGCAGATCAAAGGAACCTGCACATCAATCAAAAAGAAATGCTAGCTGTACAGAATGCTCTGACAGCCTTCAAGGACCTCTTACATCCAGGACAGCTTACAATAAGGACAGACAACACCACAGTAATGTGGTACATAAACAAACAAGGGGGTACACACTCCTACCCTCTATTCAGGCAAGCAGGCAAGCAATGGCCTTGTGGAACACAGCACTGGCTTACCAAGTTCAATTACAAACTCAATTACTGCCAGGAAAAAAGAACACATTGGCAGATGACCTAAGCAGAAACATCATGGATCCCCACGAGTGGAAAATGGATCCACAAGTATTTGCAATGATAACTCAAAAATGGGGGCACCCAGACATAGACCTGTTTGCCAGCCCCCAAAACTATCAGCTAACAAAATTTTGCACAAGGACATTTCACCATCAAGCTTGGAAAGTGGACGCAGTCTCATTCAGTTGGAAAATGCTGACAGTATATGCCTTCCCTCCATTGCCCCTTCTCACAAAGTTGCTGCTGAAAGTCAGGATGGAGAAACCCCGAATGATACTCATTGCCTCAGATTGGCCACACCAGCACTGGTACCCACTATTAAGGAATATGGCCCAGGGCCCACCATGGATTTTACCACAAATTACTCATCTGCTCACACAGCAAGACAGTCAGATCCTACACAGCCAGCTCAAAACCTTAAATATGGCTGCATGGCAAATCACCTAAGCAACCAGCCAGCTCCTCTTTCACAAGCTGTTATGGAGGATATTCTGGAAGCCAGGAGGAAAGCCTACTCAGACAAATGGAAAAGGTTTTGTGCCTTGAACCAATCTAAAGGCCAAAATACCCTTCAGCCGGTCATACCTCAGATTCTACAATATTTAACTGAGATGTTACACAAAGGCCTTTCTTTTTCATGTATTAAAATCCACGCCTCAGCTATTTCAGCTCACTATAACACAGATCCTCCCTTATTTTCACATCCACTTCTAAGGCAGTTTCTCAGAGGGGCCAAAAACATTAGGCCTCCCAGGAGAACACCAACACCAACTTGAGACCTCAATTTTGTTCTGGAAAAACTCATACTACCTCCTTTTGAGCCAGCTTTCTCAGCTGACTTACAGTTTATATCATGGAAGACTGCCCTGCTGCTAGCAATTACTTCAGCCAGAAGAGTCTCAGAGCTTCAGGCACTAATGGCAGTAGAGCCTTTCCTCATTTTTCATCAAGACAGAGTTTCTCTACGAACTAACCCCTCTTTTATGCCTAAGGTGGTATCCAGTGTGGCTCTAAATCAAACCATCCATTTACCCACCTTCTTTCCAAATCCACAGAACAAAGGAGAAAGACTCCTGCATTCCTTGGACATTCACAGGCAGCTACATTACTACTTGGATAAAACTAAGGTTTTCAGAAAATCTGACCAGCTTTTTGTATCCTGTGCTACAGCATCACAAGGAAAGGCTATCTCAAAACAGACCATTTCAAAATGGATAGGACATTGCATACATTTTTGCTACACCCACCATGGAAAACCAGTTCCTGCTAGCATAAGGCCCCACTCTACCAGGGCAGCAGCTACATCTACAGCCTTCCTCAGGGGGGTCCTAACCATGGATAATTCTGGAAGCTGCAACTTGGAGTTCAGTACACACCTTCACCAAACACTATCACTTACCACTTTACTCTAAGACTAGAGCTGGCTTCGCCACTGCAGTTTTGCAGGGCCTTCTAGCCTCCTCTAACCTTGTTTGACTCCACCTCCTATCCTTAGCTTTGGGATTCTACCCAAGTGTGATGACTGCAGTAGGGTAACACGATGAACATAGTACAGTTTTGTACCTACCATAAATGTAGATGTTCGAGTGTATACCCTGCTGCAGTCCAGGTTACCCTCCCTCCATCTCCTCTGACCTAACTAAAAACTTTCAATACATTAAAATCTGATACAACCTTTGTGGTGTATTTGCTTATAGCTGGAGGGATGTTTTGTTTGTGATAAACTTTTATTATTGGTACTATCTATTGACCACCTTTTGGGGGGGCACCTGACATCTGGGGCAAGAAAAACTGAAGAAAATGGCATTGGATGCCTCTTATATACCCCTGGCGCCCTGACATCAGGGAAGAAGCGACAGCAACTGATGCCGGACCAAGACTTTGGAATTCAGGCCAACTGCGGGACCACCTGAAGACAGGATAACCCAAGTGTGATGACTGCAGCAGGGTATGCACTTCAACATCTGCATTTATGGTAGGTACAAAACTGTACTTTAGCTGTCTTTTGGCTGAGATGTCAAACCAAGTCCCCATCTGCTTGAGTTGGTAGTAGTTCAGGTGGATGTAAAAGATCTCATGGCACCTATCGAAAATAATGGGGGAAGTTCCACGATGCCCTTGCCAAATTACCCCTAGAAGTATAATATGACATCTTGGCTCTCCCCTGAGAAGAGGATGCTAGCTGAGTGAGACTAACCTGGTCAAGGATTAATTAAAAATAAAATAAAATATGAAATGCAGAAATTTGTGGCATGGTTGAATAGACCTACAGAAGCTGTAATAGGATTAATTTTCATGCATTCAGTTCATTGTGTTTTCCTTTGAACTAGTAGTTTAGTAACATTATAATGAAACAAATGTGCTTGTTTCTTACAGGGACTAACCTGTGGACGGTGCCTGAAACCAGGGGTGCAATTGTACAAGGTGGATACGGCCACAGCAGTGTCTATGATTCCATGACAAAATCTGTGTACTTACATGGCGGATACAAAGCATTAACAGGAAATAAGTATGGGCTGGTGGATGATCTCTACAGATACGAAGTCAACACCCGGACATGGTAAGACAGTAAGAAGAATTTTACTAAAGTGTTAGTCATAAAAGGAAAGATCCAAAGATCAGACTGCTTTACAGTAATTTGTGTGTGTTATCAGTTGCACTTTTATGTACCGTGATAACATTCAGAGTAAAGTGAACAGCAGGTGTCTTTTAATGGCACAAAATAGAACTCTTAACATTTATTTATGTTCCTTTTTAGCCCATCCAAACCCTGTTGTTCCAGGAATACTTCAGTAACATGGTTTTCTAATAGCATACATAGAGATCCAACCCCCTACCCTATGCTAAATGCAATTTACAATGTTGCAGTGCTGATCAAACCTCTTCCTATTGCCAATATATTGCCCCATTTAAAAAATGCTGTTGTCTGACACATAACAGTAGTGAGATGTACATATTGCTCAGCTTTGGAAACCAAGATTACTCATGCTGCATTAAAATTCCTGCAAAGGAATAGGTTCATAGGTTCATACTAGGCTATCTGCCCTAGGGAATTTATAAGCCTAGCCAGAGTGTGTTTGGCTTTCACCACCCATTTTAAATTAATTTTGCTATGCCCTTTTTCGAGGTTGGTATACTGTGCCTCTGTCTAACAGTGACACAGAAGTGATACCCGGGGTAAACCTACGATCTCCCATCCCCTCATCAAGATTCCTCTTGAAGAGAGTCAGTGAGGGACTCTGCCTAACCTGGACTGGGATTTTATTCCAGAGTGAAGGGAGCCTCTGGGTTATGAATCTGTCCCTCCAGCATGTCCTATTTATTTCAGTGCTGAGGTTCAAGTCTCTCAAGCGCGTAGTTCAATGGGATTTGGATTTTCTGAGGTGCAGCATATCCATTAATTCCGGGTTGGACATGGCTTTATACGTCAGGCACAGATCGCCTCTGAGCAGGCGGTATGCCACTGAGTAGAGCTGGAGTTTCTTTAACCGGGCAGCATATGGCATCTGTTTGAGCCCTTTGATCCTCTTGGTGAGGTACTTTTGGGGTCTTTCCAGTTGCTGCAGGTGTCTGGTAAGGTACATCCCAAAAGGGGCACTGTACTTAATTATGGGCCTGATGAGGGATGAGTAAAGAGGCACGATGACCTCCCCTGATCTAGATGTGAATATCTTCATGATTAGGTGGGCTATATAAAATGTTTTTCTAACCACTTTGGCCATGTGGTTGTCAAATGAGAGATTGCTATCAACTTGGGTCCCCAGGTCCCTAATTACTTCTTCTGTACTTAATGGATTACCACCTATGTGGTAATTTGTGGGCACTTTGTTTTTGCCAAAGGGGATGACTATACACTTTTTGGCGTTTAGCTTGAGGCCATGGCTCTGGCACCAGTTGTCTGTTTCTATGAGGCCCTTTTGGAGGATGCTTGTGTTGGCTGGAGAGTCAATTATGGCGCCCAGTTTGCAGTCATCTGCGAACTTGGTCAGCCACAGTCCTTCCGTGTTGGCCTGTACCTCTGAGAAATATATACCGAACAAGAGAGGTTCCAGAACTGAGCCTTGTTGGATGCCACTTGTAACTGGTTTGGAGTTTGACATGGCTCCAGCAATTCTAACCATATGGGTTCTGTCCTTGAGCCAGTTTGCAACCTATCTAGTGACATAGGGGTTTATATTTAAGCTGGTGAGCTTATCTATAATGCCCGAGTGGGGTATTGTATCGAAGGCTTTTGCAAGGTCCAGGTAGGCTGTGTGGACCACCTTCCCCTCGTTAATGGCCTTGATGACTGTTTCAAAGAAATCAACCAGGTTTAAGAGGCAGGATCTGCCCTTAACAAAGCTGAACTGGGTAGGATCCAGTGTCTGTAGGTCCCCAATATCTTTATTTATGAGGTCCATGATGATCCTTTCCATAGCTTTGCAGACCAAGCTAGTCAGGCTTATGGGGCGATAGTTTCCAGGATCCATTGAGGCACCATCTTTGTGGAGAGGGACCACTGTTGCTGTACGCCACTCTCTGGGTACATATCCTGTAGTAAGGCTGAGATTGAACAGTAGTTTTATGTTTGGGTTTAGCTCTTCTTGGAGTTCATGTAGGACGCAGCCCGGGACACCGTCTGGTCCCATTGATGCTGTGTTTTTTGGTTTGGAGAGGGCGGCTCTTACCTGAGCATCTGAGATGTCAGGGGGGCAGCACTCTGCTGGGATAGATATTTTCCCTTTTGGTGGGGATGGGGGGGAGAAGTTTGCGCTGAACCTGTCAGCTAGGATGTTGGCAATGTCTGTGGGTTCAGTGTATTTTTTGTCATTTTGGACTAATTCTGAGCATATCTGGGAATTCCCACCCAGGTTCCTAACATACCTAAAGAAAGCCTTGTGATTATCCTTAGTGTCCTGTGCAATTTTTCTCTCGAAGCTGGCCTTAGACGATTTTATGAGTGCCCGTAGTTTTTTGCTAATACTGATCAGAGATGCCTTCCCTTTTTGGGATTTTGCTCTATCATGTAGTAGCTTCCTCCTTCTATTGTATAGTTTGGTTATGGCTGGGGTCCACCAGACAGGACATCTGCCTTTGGAGGATTGGGTCTTGGTTTTATTTGGGATTGCATGATCCATGCATTCCTGAAGGTGTTCATAGAATGTGTTTATAAAGGATTCTGCGGTCTGGGCTGTATTTTCCCCAGGCCCGGGGACTTTGAAGAATTCCACCTCAGTTTTGAGGAGTGTGAAATTTGCTTTAGAGAAGTTTTTCATTGTGGTTTTCTGGACAGGGGCTGGGGTTGGGTTGTGAATATCTGGTGAGATAAGTTTATGGTCTGATCTTACCAGTGAGGGATATACTTCTGGTCTGGAGCATAGAGTCCCCATGTTGGTGATGATCAGGTCCAGTATGTTTTCCCCTCTTGTGGGAGTGGTAACAAGTTGTTCCATAGCATTTGAGTTTATAAATTCTAGGAACCTTTGGGCTAGGGTTTTGGAGCTAGAGTAATGCTCCCAGTCTATGTTTGGGTAGTTGAAGTCACCCAATATAATGGTGTTTGGAGAGACCTTCATATTTTCCAGTGTTCTCAGGAAGGCCGAGTGGGGTTCCTGGGTTTGGGAGGGTGGTCTGTAGCAGGCTATAAACTGGAAGGGAGTTTTACCTACTGTTAGTTGCACATGGATAGTCTCTGATGCTTCGTGCTGTGCCACCAACCTGGAGGTGTGGGTATCTTTGACGAATATTGACACTCCCCCTCCTTTTGTGGTTCGGTCCAAGTTTTGGGGCCGAAAAGCATGGTATGAGGTATAACCTGGTGGTGCTGGGGTACTCTCGGGAGTCTTGAACCAGGTTTCTGTTACTGCACAGATATCGATGTTCTCCATGCTAAGGAGAGTTTTGAGTGCGTGCATCTTGAGGTTTATACTTCTGGCGTTGAGTAGCATTACTCTTAATTTCTTATCCCTTGTGATACCTATGGAGGTGGGTTTGTCTTTTGAGCCTTGCCTAAAAAAGTCACTATGGGGGTGGCAAGAGCCTTTGCCAATATCCAAAAGCCCAGGGGTGATAGGTGCAAGCCATCCCTAGTGAAGCATCGTGGCTTGTCGAGCATGTCATCCCAGGCTGTCAGGCATTGGATCCCCTTTGAATGACACCAATATTTTATCCAATTGTTGAAATTGATCATCTTGTCTTCATATTGTGGCATCATTCTTGGTGAGGGTAAGATGCTACTCAAGGTCAGGGTCATACCGGCCTGGGCTACATGCTCAGAGAGCTCCTCTATGTTTCTTTTCATGTAGTCCAGGGAGGTACATCTCAGGTCATTCACACCAGCATGGACAATGAATGAGTCATATTTGTATTTGCCTTGGAGTGACCTGGGTGCTTGTGTTATGTGGTGGATCCTAGCGCCCAACAGGAAGCTCACCATGACCTTCTCCTTGTTCAGCCTGGTGAGCGGGACGTCAGTGTGCCTGACGATAGAGTCACCTATTACAAGTGTATCAGGTGTGTTGTTTAGCCTTAAGGACTGTGACTGTTCGGCACACTGGCTTTGTGAGCTATGTGTTGCACGTGTTCTGTTTTGGGGTAGCGGTTGCTTGGGTGTCTGCTTTGGAGGTCTCTCTGCTGCTTAGGCAGATTTTTATTTAGAGCCTCCGAGTATGTTTTTGTGTGTTTATGTGTTTGGTTTGCTGTCGTGGTAGGTCTATGTCAGACTGGAATTGTAGTGAGCATGGTTTCCTTCTCCTCCTGACTGGTTACGCCAGTACTGAGTTGAGAGAGCTTAGCCTCCAGTTTGGCTATATGGTTGCATCTCTCACATGTGTTGGAATTTGTTGGGAGGAGGAGAGGGTTGTCTGTGTACATGAGGCAGTTGTAACATTGCCTCAAGATTCCCAGATTCACCAGCTGGACTGGAGAGGAGATTGACAACTGACCTTTGGACATGCTAGAATAGTATTGCGAATTCCTTTATAATTGGAAAAAAAGGGCCAATGGGGAACAAGGTACTCAAGGGGAGTTTATGAGGGTGTAGTGCTTTTAATTTTTTAGTGCTGACTTAGTGAGCAAGTGCCAGGTAACTTAAATGCAAAAATGACAAGCAGTAACTTTCTTTCAAGTGAAACAAGGAAATAAGTACAGTAAGCAATGCAGATATCACTAGGTATCCACAGAAGCGCTGAAAAGCCATGTTTTAGGTGGAATTAGCATTTCAGGGAAATAACAAGCAAACAAAGAACAAACATACAAACAAAGCTAGATTCAGCAGGCCTGGATCTAGTCTATGCTACAGCAAACAAGGTGTACCAATTTCAGTAAGAAGTAGTTCAAATATGCAGGCACTACAAGCCTTTAACCAGAAATTCCCAGCTCAGAAGGGCATACATACAACTATAAAAATACACTTAAACATATTTTAACACTCCAGTACTTTAATACCTAAACCACATAAAACCTAAAAATATATAAAATGCATAAATTAATGAAGTTGAATAAAATAGAAATCTGCACAATTTATGAAGCTTAGTTAATGCTTAGCTGATATCAACTTTAGGAGAGGTAATAGGGAAATAATTTCATTCACACCTGTATTATGGTTGGCTGCTAGAGACAGTTGCCAAAATAATTCCCTATAATCCACAGTATCCTCCTGTTGCCCACCCTAGCATCTTTATGTACTTGTTCAAGGACATGAAACTTAAACTGACCAATACAGCACTCTCTCAGGTGTTTTCCTAAAGCATTTGTGTCTTTATTTTTGAAAATATCATGTACATGTTCATATATCTGTTTTTTCAAGGGTCTCTCCATTTGGCCCACATAAAATAAACCACAGATGTTACAAATGGCAATATAGACCTCTCCAGTGCTATTACAGTCAAAGTACTAGAGGTCGTGATTTGTCTATTCCTAGAAGGTATATTTATACAGTCCAGATCCGCTATAACAGGGCACTGCTTACATGTGCCCCATTTATGTGTAACAGTTTTTACTTCTTTCTTAGTTTGTTCACATCGTAGCTGGCCTCATACAAATTTTTCAAACTGTTACCTTTTTATAGACAAAATTAAGTAGTTGATTAAACACCTGTAAAGCACCTGGGAGTTGCTCAAATATCCCACAGTATTTAATCACAATATTTTAATGTTCTTCCAATCCTGATTATATCCTATACATAAAGCCTTGGGGAACATATCCATACTTTTTGTCTCAGTGTCTCAGTGGTGAAACCACTACTCCTCCATAATGGGGTGTCAGATTAATTTAAACTGCTCAGTATTGGGAAGTATCTTACCCCACCATCCAGACTGAGCTTTAGCCATAACAGTATCTAATAACTGATCTAGATAACCTCTCTATAGTAACATATTTCTTAGTTCACCACATTCTGTAATAAAATCAGAATACAAGGAGGTCATACCGGCAGTCCTCACCAATTGCCCTTTAGCGATGCTCCATTTTAGGAAAAGAAGTAGTTTTTGTAAATATTCAATAAAATGAATTAGTTCAACCCAGACCCTGGTCCATAGTACATGAATGTCATCTAGAAAATTTTTGTATAAATGACAATAGTTAAAATAACTGAGTTAATAATAAATTGCTTTTCCCACTAGTACAAGACTAAATTAGCAAACATGGGGTTACATCCCACCCCCATAGCTATGCCACTATGCCGTTTAAAGATTTCACCTTTGAAAAACAAAAAATTGTGCTTTAATACAATTTCTAAAAGTTCACATAAAATATGACAGTTTCTATGGGTCAAAAAGTCACTAAATATTATGGTATCTTCAAACCATGTTAGTCCTTGATAATGTGATATAACTGTGAACAGATCTACCACATCTATGGTTACTGAAGGATGTTTGGTTGAGCTGATTAAGAAATTCCCACGAGTCCCGGATAATGCGAGACCTACACCTAAAAATGGTTTCAATTTCCTATCTATGTATACTGCTAGTACACAAGTCTTCATACCACTAGGTAACAGTATTAACTGGAGTGGCAGATTGTACACATTTTTATGCACTTTAGGGATGCTGAAAATACAAGGAATGTGTGGATCCTTATTGGTCAAAAAATCAAAAGTACCTATAGCAGTAACTTTTTGCATTAACAAATCGTTCAACATCAGCTCTCCTTTCTGATGAGAAATATTGACCTCATTTCTGGAAACTGGAGAATATATATCACCCTGATGGTAGTGAATTCAACATTCTCCCAGAATAATCAATGGCAACCATAATAACTAATCATAGGAGGTTACTATGCTGTTGGCCCTAAGGCCTCTACAAACCTAGCCATGTTATACCCTTGTTCCCTTATGGACCAAGATATATAGTCTATATTTGCATGCAAATCTGAGATCAGCACTGGCTGCCCATGTCTAATAGGCACAGACATAGGTGAAACTCCCAGTGTAAATTTACAGTTTCCCATCCAAATGTCCAGGTTACACTTAAATAGGGTCATTGAGGAGCTCTGTTTTACATGAATTGGGAGTTTCCTGTTAATATCACAGGCTGGGTTAAGATATCTAAAGTGAGTGGATCTTGTCCCATTGGATTTGTGGATGTGCAGCAGCTTCATCAAGGCAGGGTCTGAGACTGCTCCATAGGCCAGGCATAAGTCTCCTTTAAGCAGTGTATATGACACTGAATGAAGTGATAGGGCTTTCAATCTGCCCATGTAGGTCATGAGTTGTAGGCCCTGAATTTTCTTGGTGAGAAACCTCTGAAGTCTCTCCACTTGCTGCAGATGTCTGGTGAGGTACATACAGAAGGGTCATTGTAATTAATTAGTGGTCTAATGAGAGCCGAGTACAAGGGAGTTATACCCTCCTTAGCTTGGGATTAGGGTTGCCACCTTTTCAAATGCCCAAATTGGGACATTTCTTGTAGAAACGTGCAATTTTGCAGGACAGACATACCCATGGGGAGTGCAAAGGACATAACATCACTGTTTTTATCCAAACAAAAGCTTATTCTTATAGTATATGAGTTGTTTATGCTATTTCGTATAATATTTAGGTGTTTCAGATACAAAATAACTGTTTCATGCAACTATTAAAGAAAATTTAGTAAATATTTTTTGCCTTAAAATCGCAGGACATTTGCCATTTTTTAGATTTTTTTCTCAGGACTAAACTGCCCAAAGTGGGACTGTCCCTCGCAAAGAGGGACAGGTGGTAACCCTACTTGGAATGCTATACCCTTGCTTATGAGGTGTGCAACATAGAAGGCCTTCCTTACTTCTGTGGACACCTGATGATCAAAATTAAGGCTGCTATCAACTTGCTTTCTTAAATTTCTCACCACTGGGTTTGAAATTAGTGGGGTATTATTAATGTTGTAATTAGCAAGAGTATCTCCTTTATCAAAGGAGATAATGCATTTTTTGTGTGTTTAGTTTAAGTCTGTGGCTTTGACACCAGTTGTTTGTCTGTGTAAGCCCATTTTGTAGTCTGTTAACATCAAGTGGGTAAGCCGTAAGCCATCTGTTTTCACCTGGTCTTCTGAAAAACAGATACCAAACAGTAGGGGGCTTGGCATAGATTCTTGTGGAACACCACTGGTAACAAGTCTGCTAGTAGAGGTGGCATCCCCAATTTTGACTTTGTGTGTTCTGTTTGTGAGCCAGCTCGAAACTCAACTATTGTAATAAGGGTTAATCCCCAGCTGGGTAAGTTTCTCAGTGATGCCTGACTGAAGGATTGTGTCAATGACCTTAGCTAGGTTGAGATAGGCGGTGTGAACTGTGTTACCTTCATCCAGGGCCTTGATGACATTCTCGAAGAAGTCCACCAGGTTTAGCAGGCAAGAACTTCCCATAATGAAGACAAACTGGTTTGGGTCAAGAATTTTTGAAGGTCACCTATATCCTTGTTGATAAGGGGCATGATCATTCTCTCCATGGCCTTACAGATAAGGCTGGTTAGGCTGATGGGTCTATACTTCCTGGGGTCGGTTGAGAGACTCCCTTTGTGAAAGTGGATTACGGTTGCTGTTTTCCCCTCAGCTGGGACAAAGCCAGTGCTTAGAATGAGATTGAAGAGCATGCTCAGTAGTTCTGCTAAAGCAGCCTGGGATGATGATGTCCCATAGAGGCTGGGTTTTTGGTCTTGGAGAGTGCGGCTATAACCTGCTTTCTGAAAATAGTACGTAAAGGGCTGGTGGCACGTTTGTTATGGGGTATGATTGGTGGGGACAGGGTTTTTGCCAAACCTGTGCACTAGCAGTTTGGTGATATCCTCAGATTCAGTATAAGTGGGTAGCATCCATAGCTAGTTTGGCACAAAGCTGGGCCTTCCCTTTTAGATTTCAGACATAGCTAAAGAATGCTTTCTGATTTTCCTTAGCTAGGGATGCTAATTTACTTTCATAATTACAATTGGAGGACTTTACAATCTGCTTGTTTATTCTTTGGAGGGAGTTTCTCCTTTGCTGGGATCGGTCCCACTTGTTGTTTGACAGCAGTTTCTTTCCCTTAATGTATAACCTGTTTATGCTGGATGTCCACCAGGGTGGCTTAGATGTTCTTCATCTCACATTGCTGCAGTCCTAACACTAGGGGTAGTCCGCTGTCCCAGTCGGCCCGAATACCAAAGTATAAGGCTGACGTCGGTCAAGGCGCATTTGTCTGACATCAGGACGTCAGGGTACAAATGCGCATGACCGACGTCATATCCTCAGTCTTTTTTGCCGCATGGTCCGATGCAGAAGCAGTATTGCGAGTGCAGGTTGGCGTTCTGAAATTTTCTGAAGTCGGAGTTTCAGACGGAATCAAAGTTGGCTAAGTAGCCCCTTGGACAATATTTTGTTTTTTTCTTGCCTCAGTATTTAACCGGATGTCAGAAAAAGTGAATAACTGTATTTCTTGTGGGAAACAGATACCTCATAGGGATTACCATACTTTGTGTATTCCTTGCTTAGGGCCTGAGCACGACATTGTTGGCTGTCGCTCTTGTGCTAGATTTAACAAGCGCACTATTAAGAGAAGATTAGATTGTGCCAGGTTAGTTTTTGGGAAGCGTTGTAATTACAACATGCCGTCGGATGCCCCGACGCCCGCTTCATCTAAAAAGCGCAAGGACAAAGCAGTGAAGCCTAGGGTGGAAGAACCGTCTGTCCCGGACGTCGGTTCTTTAGAGGGCTCGGTGGAGCCGGTGGTTCTACCAGAAGTTCCTTTGGATTCCCAGGGAGAGACTTTACTGTTACAAGATGTGTCCTCTCAGGAGGTAGGCCAGGCTGAAGGGGCTTCTCAGGTAGCTGTTCTCCCCTCCCTTCCTAAGGTGGTCAGGCCCCCCCTCTCTGTTTCCAAGGCTTCTTCTAGAGGCAGGCCAGGATTATCTTATGTGGGGGTCTCCCCTAGTTCTTCAGGGTCTCTGCCTAAGAAACATATGCTTAAAATGGCAGAAGATTTGATTACTATGATTAGAGGTTCTATGCCCCCCCCTGATAAGAGGCCTAGGGTGGAACCTGAGCTTGAGAGTTTTCAGCAGTGTTCGGAGGCTTCTGAGTCTTCGGCTGAAGACTTGCAGGAGTATCCTCCTTATTCTGATTCTGATGTAGATGATTCTACTCCTTCGGCTTCTCCTCCTGAGGATTTTTCTTTTCAGAGACTCTTCATTCCATGAGGGAGCATTTTAAATGGGAAGGTCAAGATTTCTCTGATTCCAGGAAAAGGCTTAGGGAATTTTTGTTTCTACCCCAGCATAGGCCTTTGGCTATACCTCCTGTTCTGGATGTGGTAGAGGATGTTTTTGCAGAGGCTTCCCTGAATCCTGATTCTTTGCCTCCTGCCCCAGTTAAACCGGATAGGT
The DNA here is from genome assembly GCF_019279795.1 of Protopterus annectens. Lineage (NCBI taxonomy): Eukaryota > Metazoa > Chordata > Ceratodontiformes > Protopteridae > Protopterus > Protopterus annectens. The sequence continues at coordinate 143,908,881 of NC_056748.1, read as the reverse complement.
ATTATAGGGTGCCTGAAGCTCATAAGTATCTTTTTAAGAGTCCTAGGGCAGACCCAGAAACTGTTTCTCAGGGCCCTAAAGGTGTTAAGGCTTCTGTTGTTAAAAATCCTGTTCCTTCTGATAAAGAGGCAAGGGCTTTGGATAGATGGGGGAAGAAGGTGTATACTTCTTCCACTTTAGCCATGAGGGCTTTGAATTGCCAATTTCACATGTTGAAATACCAAAATTATCTCCTTTCACAATTGAAATCTAAGGTAGATGCTCTGGCGGAAGGTATTGAGTGTAAAGAGTTGCAAGATTTAGTTCATGTTTCTGAACAGGTGGGTAAGCATTCCTTGCAATGTGGTTTTGATGCTGTGCAGGCCTCTTCGAGGGTGGCAGCCACTGGTTCTGTTCTTCGCAGGCACGCCTGGCTGAGGGATCAGAATTTAGCTGAACATGTAAAGACAAGGATTTTAGATGCTCCTTTACAATCTGATGTGTTATTTGGTGCGCCTGTGGAAGCAGTTTTAAAGAAAATGGAGGACAAGGCTAAGTCTATGCAGACTGTTAAAGATTTTTTGCAGGTTCAGCCTCCAAAGTTTAGTAGAAATTGGCCTACTAAGAGGTGGACATATCCTTCTTCTGATTCTCAGTCTAGGGGTAGATCTAGACGTGGTAGGGGCAGAGCTCAAGGTTCTTTTAGGCCTAGAACAGGGAGTTCACCTGCCCAGTCTTCTGGTGAGGGCAGGGGTCAGTCCTTTCGTAAGCAGACCCAATGACCTGCCTTTTCAGCTGCCAGAGCCTTCTCGTCTGGCAGCACCTTTGGGAGGAAGGCTGGCACTTTTCAAAGAAAATTGGAGTGTTATTACCCAAGACAGATGGGTATTGGATATCGTTCACCACGGTTACAGGTTTTATTTCCATACCTTGCCTCCTTTCAAAGGCATGCCAGACATTCCTCCTATACAAAGAAAAGAGGCTCACAAGCAAATTTCTCTGTTACTCCAGTTAGGGGCCATTCAGCCGGTTCCTGTGCCAGAAAGGGGCCTAGGATTTTATTCTCGCCTGTTCCTAGTAGCAAAAAAGGGGAACACATGGAGACCAATTTTGGATTTGTCTATCCTCAACACTTATCTGGACATTCCCAAGTTCAAAATGTTGACGTTACAACAGCTTTTACCTCTGCTGGGCAAAGATCACTGGATGGTAACTTTAGATCTCAAGGAGACTTACCTTCATGTGCCTATCAGACTCAGTTGCAGGAAGTATCTGCGTTTCCGAGCTGGAAATTCACATTATCAGTTCTCTGCATTGCCCTTTGGCTTATCTACTGCGCCCAGAGTATTCACAAAAGTTCTGGCTCCAGTTGTAGCTTTCTTCAGGCTAAAAGGAATACAAATCTATCCTTACTTGGATGACTGTCTGATTCTGGCCCAAGAAATGGACGAGCTTCTTCAGCATCTGGAATATGTGATAGCAGTGCTAAGATGCCTGGGGTATTCTGTGAACGAAATAAAGTCCAGTCTAGTACCCTCTCAAGACATGTGCTTTCTGGGTGTGAGACTGAATACAGCAGCCCAGATGGCCTTTTTAACCCCGGACAAACAAAAGAATCTTTCCCTATACTTCCATCAACTTTCTCTTCAGTCCGGGCTGACTGCAAGGACAGTCCTTCAAGCCTTAGGGTTCATGGCATCTTGTATTCTGGTGCTTCCCAATGCCAAACTGCATATGAGGAAGCTGCAATGGTATCTGAAAAATGTATGGACACAGCACTGCCAGGATTTGGACACTGTCATTCCAATAATACCTTGCATTCAAAAGGAATTTTTGTGGTGGGCTCAGGAATGTCACCTAAACAAGGGACTCTCTGTGACCCGGCCAGAGCCGAGTCAGATTCTAACGACAGATGCCTCAGACATAGCTTGGGGAGCTCATCTGAATGGAAAGTGGATACAAGACAAGTGGCCTGCCAGACTACAACATCTACATATCAACATGAAGGAGATTTTAGCAGTCCAGTTTGCATTACTGGCTTTCAAGGAGTTACTTCTTCCAGGGCAGGTGTTGATTCTAACAGACAACACAACTGTCATGTGGTACATCAACAAGCAAGGGGGAACACATTCTTATCCTCTATGCAGGCAAGCAATGATTTTGTGGGAGACTGCGCTCAGCTTGCAGCTAAATCTTCAGGCAAGGTTTCTGCCAGGAGCACAGAACTCCTTAGCAGATGTGTTAAGCAGACAAATCATGGATCCCCACGAGTGGAAACTGGATCTTCATGTATTTCGAAAATTGACAGTGTCATGGGGAACTCCAGACATAGATCTGTTCGCTTCTCCACTAAACCACCAGCTGCCACAGTTTTGCACGAAAAGGTTTCATCACACAGCTTGGAAAGTGGATGCTCTTCGCTCAGTTGGGAAAATCTTCACGTGTATGCCTTTCCACCTCTGCCTCTCCTCCCAAAGGTACTCCTAAAGGTCAGACAAGACAAGCCAAGGATGATTTTGATAGCTCCAGATTGGCCTCGGCAACACTGGTACCCATTACTGAGGAATCTGGTAAGGAAGCCTCCATGGCCTTTACCTTTAATTCCACACCTTCTCTCTCAGAGGGACGGTCATCTACTCAATGTCAAGCTTCACTCTCTTCATCTAACAGCCTGGCATATTCTGTTTTGAACCACAGCAGGTCTCAACTTCCTCAACAAGTTTTGAATGTGATTATGGAAGCCAGAAGACCTAGTACACGTAAAGTGTATGCAGAAAATGGAAGAGATTTTTATTTTGGAGTGCAGCAAAGGATTTGGATGTTTCAGAGCCTAATTTGAGTGTGGCTCTTCAATATCTTACTGAGTTATTGGACAAAGGTTTGTCTTTCTCTTCCATTAAGATTCATGCTGCAGCAATTTCAGCTCACTATGATTGTGACCCACCATTGTTTTCTCATCCTTTGTTCAAGCAATTTCTTAGAGGGGCAAAGAATATAAGACCCCCACGTAGAGCTCCTACTCCTGCTTGGGATCTCAATTTTGTGTTGGAGAAACTTACTCTACAACCTTTTGAGCCTGCGGCTACTGCTGAATTGAAATACTTGTCATGGAAGACTGCTTTTTGTTGGCCATTACTTCTGCAAGAAGGGTTTCTGAATTGCAGGCCCTTATGGCGGTTGAGCCTTTTTTGATTTTTCATAAGGATAGGGTATCATTACGTACTAATCCTTCCTTTATGCCTAAAGTGGTTTCTAGTGTGGCTTTAAACCAAACTATTCATTTGCCTACTTTTTATGCAGATCCCCAAAATAGGGGGGAAAAGATTTTGCACACTTTAGATGTACACAGGCAGTTGCGTTATTATTTAAGCAGGACTAGGGATTTTAGGCAGTCTCAACAGTTGTTTGTTTCTTTTGCTTTGAGTTCTCAGGGCAAGCCTGTGTCAAAACAAACTATATCTAAGTGGATTGGGTTTTGCATTGCATTCTGTTATTCCCATCATGGCAAGGAGATTCCAGCTGGGATTAGGCCTCATTCCACTAGGGCTACTGCCACTTCAACAGCATTTCTAAGGGGGGTGGCAACTAAGGATATTTTGGAGGCAGCTACTTGGAGTTCAGTGCATACTTTCTCCAAGCATTACCATCTTCCTCTCTATTCTAAATCCAGGGCGGGTTTTGCCACTGCTGTGTTGCAGGGCATTTTGGCAGCTCCTGCTTCATTATAGTTTGGCCATCCTCCCTTACCTCTGCTTTGGGATTCTACCCAAGTGTTAGGACTGCAGCAATGTGAGATGAAGAACATAGTACAGTTTTGTACCTACCATAAATGTAGATGTTCGAAGATCCACATTGCTGCAGTCCAATTTAACCTCCCTCCTTCCCCTCTGTGTTTAGGGGTGGTTGTGTGGGTGGGGTTCTGTTTTTGTAAATTTGTATATATTGTACATATATTAGGTACAGGAGTGTTTGGTGTTTTTTGGTTTTGGCCTTATCTTTTTAGGGTATTCTGACATCTGGGGCAAGAAAAGACTGAGGATATGACGTCGGTCATGCGCATTTGTACCCTGACGTCCTGATGTCAGACAAATGCGCCTTGACCGACGTCAGCCTTATACTTTGGTATTCGGGCCGACTGGGACAGCGGACTACCCCTAGTGTTAGGACTGCAGCAATGTGGATCTTCGAACATCTACATTTATGGTAGGTACAAAACTGTACTTTTTCATGAGGATCTTGATTTGATCCGTTCCAGCATGGCTGAGTCTGTACATGTATATTGATGTTTATACAGGAGCCAGCCAAATACCCTGGTCATGGGTAACTCCATTTGTGTACACTTCAGTATAGGGCTAATTTCTGTCAGTGTTGGCAGGGGGTCCAAAACTATTGATGCCATCGCTCAGTAGGCTATAGTTTGCTTTATAGAAATTTTTTAACCTTTTTTCTCCTGAGGGTGGATCAGGTATTATCGTTATTTCTAATGAAAATGATTTATGATCGGACTTTACCCAGGAGGGCTGCACACATGGGGTAGTGCAGCAATCTCCCATGCTGGTGAACACTATGTCAAGGATGTTAGAGCCCCTTGTGGGCGTGCTATCTATGTGCTGCAGAGCATTTGTGTTAACAAAATCCAGGAACCTTTGGCCGAGTGTGTTCATGCTCATATATGACTCCCAGTCGATGGAGGATAGTTTAATCACCCATGGCCAGGGTATTTGGCTGTACTGAGAGTGACTCAAGTAGGTCCAAGTAGGCTGTATGGTTTTCATGGTTCATGGTGGGGGACCTTTCCCTAACAATGACGTGGAGGGGGGGGGGGGTATTTCTTACAATTAGTTGAACTTGGAGTAACTCTATGGAGTCCTACTGTTTAACCAGTCTTGAGGTGTATTTGTCTTTAATTAAGATGGATAATCCTCCTCCCTTGTTTTTTTGACATTTGTTTTGTGGTCTGAACATGTGGAAGGCATTATAGCCCTGCAGCATAACCCTGAGTTTGTTTATGGTGGGTATTTTTATATTGGAAATTTTGTTCTTATGACATTGCCTAAAAAAGGCACTATGGGGGAGGCAAGTACCTTTGCCAGCAGACTAAGGCCTAGAGGCAACAGGTGAAGACCATCTTAGGCAAAGCAGCATGGTCTGTCAGCTATAACATCCCAGGCTGTCAGATACTGGGTCCCCCTGGATTGACACCAGAAGCTAAGCCAGTTGTTGAAGTCATTTTTTATTTGTATTGTGGCATCATCCTGGGTGAGGAAAGACTCTCCTGCTTAGGGCTAGGGACCTGCCTGGGACACACAGTCTGAAAGCTCAGTCATGTCTCTGTTTGTATAGTCTAGTGAAGTATCTCAAGTCATTCACACCAACATGGATTATGACAGAGTCATAACAGCACTTGTTGAGAGACTTAAGTGCATGTGTGATATGGTGGACCCTAACACCAGACAGGCAGCTGACCATGACCTTCTCCTTATCCATCCTGGTGAGGGGGACTTCTGTGCATCTTACTGTGGAGTCACCTATGACAAAGGCATTTGGTTTAGATATCTTTTGCCTTAGGGGCATATTGGGTGAGACACTGATATGTGTGTGTTATGTGTAGTGGGTGCTGTTGGGACCATTTTGTGTGCAGAAGGTTTGCGCTTGGGAGATATTTGCTCTTTTGGTATACTTCTAGTGAGTACCTCCACGTATGTGGGTTTATGTGTTGTGTGCTTGGTATTTGTGGTAGGTGGAGTGTGGGTGCTGACAACTGAAAAAATATTTTGAGATTTACTTGCTTACTTGCTTGGTGTGATGGATCTGCAGTGTTCTTAAGACACTCAGTCTTGCTGGCTAGATTCTGCTAAAATTCAAAGTCTAGTTATATTTGCATTCACAGTCTGTTGCATACAGAAACTTGCAGAATATACACTGATGAGAGAATATACTTTGCATCACTTGTCTTTAAGAGCAGTAACCAATAACTTTTATAATAAATAAAACTGGACAAACGTTGCAGTTTAAAAGTACTGTTCCAACTTTACTTCTCATATAGTACAGATGATGTGAGAGATATAACATTTACCTTGGGACTTGTGTCCCTACCAGACCTCTCTAACATAGCTGGATTTATACAGCTCTTTATATACAGTTTTAGTCCTGTAGAAACAATACTAAGCTTCCTTGTTTAACAATGTCTTGTAAGAGACCAGCTTTTCTGACAGTGTGAATATCCTGTAACAGTGTCCTGATGTCCATGTAGAAAAACATATTTTTGAGGAAACACATTGTCCTGTATTCTATTTGAATCTGCGTATAGAAACATGTGTTCTTATGTCAATGCTGATAAGCATATCCTGTTTTTTATGAAGAAAAACATATTTTTGAGAAAACACATTGTCAGAGATCAGCTTTTCTGACAGTGTGAACTTCATGTATTTTATTTGGATCTTTGTATAAAAAACATCTGTTATCCTGTTTTTCCATGCAGAATAACATGCCATTGTTCTTTAAAAGCAGATTTTGCATTTTTGTTCTTGCATACATCCTGTTTTAGTTTGTAAGGGAATAATGTCCATTCTTTAAAAGCAGATTTTGTATTTTTGCTCTTGGCATACATCCTGTTTTGAGTCTGTAAGGGAAGAATGTCCATTCAGCAGATTCCTTTTCCAAGCCATGGTCATTTAGTATGACTGCTGATCACATATTACTTAAACTTTGTTTCTGCATTTAAGCAAGCCTTTTCTTTCAGCATATTTACAACATAATTAATTTCAGATTTATATTCATAAAATCTAACAATTCCCTCTGTTTTAAACATACTCAAAACATTTTATATAGAAAACACAAGAAACAAACCTTTAGTTTGATACAACAAATCAAAATGCAATTTTACATAGTTAATACAATGATATTAAAGTATTACTACCAAAACTGAATGTATTTAAAACTTTTTCTTTTGCAGACCATTCTGTGAAAATATTTTATCAGTTATGAGCTGTCTGCTTTAATGTTATTTATTTATTTTTTTTTTAACATGATCAATTTATTCTTTTGCAATCACAGAATTTAATTTATGTTCATTAACTCTTTGCAACTGTTGAATTAACTATAAGAGACAGTAACCATGTGCTACTGCAAGCATTTATACACTACTGAAAACACACAGTTTCAATATCATTTTAACCATCACATTGTGTTCATGTCTCTGAACTGCTACAATGTATTCTGTACAGTATGTTTTTACATAAACCGTTTGCTATTTATGCATTTCAATTTACTAGGTATACTGGACCCACTTTTTTTAAAACATGTTTTTTCACACATATTTATTACTGGACATTAATCTAATTTGTACTGAATTCTTCTGCATTTGTACATACAATGACTATAAAGTACATTTAGTCTAATCTTACAAATTTAATAACATTAATATTAAGCAAAATCTTGGAAAATGTTTGTCTCTTTAGAAATATCTAGTGGAACTGATACCAAATCCATATGTCCTGTTATTTTAAACTACATACTCAACAATTATTAAAAATATTCATGCTTTTTATACCAACATTGTTTTGCCAAAAACGTATTAAAAATAGTGACCATTCTTGCTATTAGAAACATTTATGCATTTTGCATATCTTTATTCTCTCTTGTATAGCTTTAATAAAGCAATTTTAAATCATCTCTTGTTTTTTCTAAACAATAAAATAATAACCATTATGATAGCTATTAACAACTTGTAAAATATCTTAAACTGTCAGGTTTAATCCAGTTTACCAGTATTTCTAATACACTAATACCTGTTTTTCCCTCCCCATAAAAGAGTATTGTCAAGAAGGAATGAGATATTTTTTCTTGTAGCTTTATTTTAGACCCTTATTATTTATTTTTTCTGTAGCTTTATTTTAGACCCTTGTACAGTACTGCTTATACAGTCAGTGTAAAACTGAGAAAGTGCCCCTCCCCCTGTAGTACTTCAGCACTATTTATCTGCCCTATGCTGTGAGAATAGAATGCATGTCAGTCCAACACTTTGGCCATACATTTACGTTATTTGGTTACTAATAAACTATGGACTTTTATCTGATTTGATCATTAGTAGGTATTTACACCCTCCTGCACAATTGATTTGAACTGTATATATACTATAGCCCATTTGCTGGCTGTACTTGATGCAACTGAGTTTTTTTTTTTTTGTCCTTTTAACATTTACTTGCAAACAGATTATCAGTGACATCTATGCACAATTGTGGCATTTTATGACAATTACTAAATAGTGTTGCCTGTAAATATTTTAATAATTATGTTTTAATAACAATGATGCTTTAGAAAAACTCAAGCTACTTGCCTGGCAGTCAGTCTTGTTGTTTATCTTATCTTTCCAGCATTTCCTGTAACTATTCATTCAGTCTAGGAAGGTCTTAGCTCACATTTCATACTCTGTAAACTATAGTTAATTCTTTTGGCAGTTTTCCTTTAATGTGATTGTGATTTGCATAACTATGCATTTATACAACATAAAAATACATTATTTTACAATTACCTTACATGGATTTCAGTATTTTTTATTTATTTATCTATTTAACTGTCCTGCCATTAATTTTACAAAAACTGTTTGACTAATACCATCTGTGATTTTCTTTTTAAAATTCAGAACTTTAACTGTTTGGTGTTACTATATAATTATAAACAAATTGTAAAAAAACAAAATAGATATTAGTTTAACCAACACATTTATATTTATATTATTTATATTTGCTGTTGTCTGCCTGTTATTCTTGTGTATTGTAACAGATGTACTCTATATGAAAAGAACACACTGCATGTTTGTCTTGTATCTGTATATCTTTATACAAGCATGTCATGTCTTGTGACTTTAAATTTTTACTCATCTATTTTTATTTAATTTTATACACTAGAACAGTTTTGTTTACCTTTTGACTATGCTAATGAATGGCATTCATATGCTTTACTTTACTGTAGTACTGATAGATGTCTTGCTTTAACTGAATGAAAGTAAAACATTTAAGAATGATTTGTCCAGACATCAGATCCTACCATCCTACCATGTATGTTTAACCATTTTCAAAACATAAACATATTATAAAATATATTTCTTTTGCACAGATTAACTGTGTATGCAGGAAGTTCCCAGTCTCTGTCAGTTCAGCTAATTTATTTCCTTTATCTTGCAACTGCTGTTGAATTTTCTGGAATGTTGTATGGTCTTTCTGACATTCTTTAGTAAGCTGTTCTGCTGAATTTGAAACTCCTATGCACTTTTGAAAAGATGTATGTATAACTTGTCTAAGCTTCCTGAACTCATTGTGTCTGTCTTTTAGAAGTTTACTACATTCCTTTGTAACAAAATGTACTAGGGGTTCTATCAGTAACTGATTTGACTCACATGTGGTGACAGGACATAACTGTTCAACATCAGAATGTAATGGAAACACTTTACCCTTAGTTAATTTTTCAGATCTGTCTTTACAGTCTATTTTTTAGCAATATGATGCAATATTATTTTATGGCATAATACACAAAATGCAGTTTTTGTTGAAGCACACAATAAACATTTGTCATTTTTCACATGGTTTTCTTTGAGATACCAGTCAAATATTGTAATACATTTGCATAATGCCTTACTATCAACCTGCCCTAATAAGGTTTTACATTTACTAATGTGCTGTGTATACCAACATAGCAATTTACTAAAGTTTGGTTTACTCCTGCATGAATTATAAATAATATCCATACTGTCTAATATACAAAACTGTCGAATAGCAACCATACTAAAAAATGTGACGTAGAAAAAAGTCTTACCAGTGAGCAAGAAAACAGGTGATCAGGCTGTTGTTGCAGATGGCTGGAAATTTTTCAAAGTCACTTGAGAAGCTGGGAAAGCACAACAGGCAGTGGACTGATGGGCTAGTGGATATCCCCCTTTTCTTTAGTGAAATGATGACACTGCGAATTTCTTGAACTAGTCTCACTCCGGATTGTAGACGTCTAAAAAACTTTACTACTGAAAGCTGCATAAACTGGAATACTTCTGTTCAGAATTGACACATACGTACAAATGTTAGTTACTGCAATTTAACTGAAGTGACCCTCTGCAGGGCTTACCATCACTCCTCCTGTGTTTGAATGCAGATTGTAGGTTCAAATGCAGGCTAGCTTGCCATTGAAAAATTATATGGTGCTAGTCACTCAGCTGCCTCGCCATTGAAAAAATATATTGAGCTCTCTCTCTCTTACTGCTTGCTGCTTCTTGCCTGGATGGATTCTTGCTAAAATTCAAAGTCTAGTTATATTTGCATTCACAGTCTGTTGCATACAGAAACTTGCAGAATATACACTGATGAGAGAATATACTTTGCAGCACTTGTCTTTAAGAGCAGTAACCAATAACTTTTATAATAAATAAAACTGGACAAACGTTGCAGCTTAAAAGTACTGTTCCAACTTTACTTCTCATATAGTACAGATGATGTGAGAGATATAACATTTACCTTGGGACTTGTGTCCCTACCAGACCTCTCTAACATAGTTGGATTTATACAACTCTTTATATACAGTTTTAGTCCTGTAGAAACAATACTAAGCTTCCTTGTTTAACAATGTCTTGTAAGAGACCAGCTTTTCTGACAGTGTGAATATCCTGTAACAGTGTCCTGATGTCCATGTAGAAAAACATATTTTTGAGGAAACACATTGCCCTGTATTCTATTTGAATCTGTGTATAGAAACATGTGTTCTTATGTCAATGCTGATAAGCATATCCTGTTTTTTATGAAGAAAAACATATTTTTGAGAAAACACATTGTCAGAGATCAGCTTTTCTGACAGTGTGAACATCCTGTATTTTATTTGGATCTTTGTATAAAAAAACATCTGTTATCCTGTTTTTCCATGCAGAATAACATGTCATTGTTCTTTAAAAGCAGATTTTGCATTTTGTTCTTGCATACATCCTGTTTTAGTCTGTAAGGGAATAATGTCCATTCTTTAAAAGCAGATTTTGTATTTTTGCTCTTGCATACATCCTGTTTTGAGTCTGTAAGGGAAGAATGTCCATTCAGCAGATTCCTTTTCCAAGCCATGGTCATTTAGTATGACTGCTGATCACATATTACTTAAACTTTGTTTCTGCATTTAAGCAAGCCTTTTCTTTCAGCATATTTACAACATAATTAATTTCAGATTTATATTCATAAAATCTAACAACAACGTGCTTGTTATTTTGTTTGTTGTTACTTGAGAGAGAGAGAGAGAGAGAGAGAGAGAGAGAGACAGCATTGATTCCAGATTTGTAATATAAAGACATCTTTCACATATTGTATTCTTATCCAGTCTTGACTTTTCTGTCTTTCTGTCTGTTAATAGTGGTAGAAGAAAAAACACCAGAATTTATAACCGTAATTCCAGGTCACAAAATACATGGCTGATCAAGCCAAAAACTGTTCTCCATGCAAGATAAGATAAGAAATATTGGCTTCATTTCTGGAAACTGCAGAATATATATCACCCTGATGTAGTAAGTTCAACATTCTCCCAGAATAATCAGTGGCTTCCATAATAAGCTATCCACCCCCTTTATCAAGTTTCGTAAGTCTAATAGCAGAATTATGCGCCAGTTCAGACAGTAATATACTTTCATCCTTGGGGAGGTTAAAGTATCTCTCTGTATCATTCACGTCTAAATTGCATAGCTAAAATTCAACCAAGGATTCAAATTGCTGTAATACGGGAAGCAGGGGGATTAAAAATAGTTGTTTTGTGCACCTTATAGTCTCTTCCCTGGGTACGCGTTTCAGAAAAAGTCTCAAGATTAATTTTCCTTAAAACCAACTTAAGATCTGCAAGTGTCTTAAAAAGTGGAAAGTGGGTGTTGTTCAAATCTGTATTACTATAGTTAAATACTTTATACTTGTCTTGCTCAAACATGACAAGCTGTTGTGTAATTAGGTTGTTAATCTACAAGGAATTAATTGGTTCACTATTTTCTTTTCCAGACCCTCTTCCTCCTCTGTTGTAATATTAATAAATCCTCCTCTGTTGTAATATTAATAAATCCTCCTCTGTTGTAATATTAATAAATTGGCCCGTTTTGTTGTTCTATCTACAGCAGCCTGTTGGAATGTCTTAATGGGGGATAATCTAAAAGGTCATCCAGGTCTGTACTAAAATCTGGCCCATCATTATTGGTATTGGTAAAAGGTGGGGTGTGTGTATCAGTAATGGTTACGTTTCCTTTTTCAGTATCCCCAATATCATTCTCATTTGTGGTTAACTTTGATGTTGGTGGAGGGTAGACTCATTTTAACTCACAGTCCTTTCTTTCCCCTCCAGTTTAACAATTTTCTGACTCTTTGAAGTCATTCATAAATTATAAACTTCCTCAAAAACTTGGTTAAATTTGTCTTATTATTCATGAATAGTAAATAATATATCAATATTGATCATTAACTTACTCATTAAATATTCGTTATATGCAATTAATGATTTAATTAATTCACAACCCCAACGGTTAAACATCGATCTCAGTTCCATGTGATGTTCATTACCCTGTATAACATTAAGTGTCTGTAAACCCACAAACCTTTGCGTATTTGTTTTCTCAAAATCCTAGGCGTGATCAATGGGGGGATACTTTGGATTATGGAGAATTATTTTTGCAGTTGTCTGTAGAAGCCAACCATAGTACAGGTTTGAATGAAATGATTTCCCTATTACCGGCCCTAAAGTTGAGATCAGCTAAGCATAAACTAAGCTTCATAAGTGGTGCAGATTTTTATTTATTCCATTTTGTTTATTTGTACATTTTATGGGTTTTAGATAATAAGGTAGTGGTGTGTTAAAATGTGTTTTAGAGTATTTTTATAGTTGCATGTATTACAGTACATTTAACTGTGTTGAAAGGATGTGTAGTAAATTAAATTAAACTATTTATATTATTATTGGGTAATTTATTATTATCTATTACATAATCCGACTTGGAGGATATGTTTATATACATACATACATATATGTGTATATATATATATATATATATATATATGTGTGTGTGTGTGTGTGTATGTGTATATATATATATATATATATATATATATATATATATATATATATATATATAATATTTATTTTATTTTATATTTGTTGACCGGGCTAGTCCAACTGGATACATGTCCATTTTCAGCAGAGGCCTGGGGAGATGAGCTCCAATTAAGCAATAAAAATAAAATACATTGATAATAGAGATTAACATCAAGACCTTGACTACATAGTTTAGAAAACAATATACTATTACTAAAAACATATTTACATAGTAAAGGGTTTGACATTCATCACACTGGATACTAAGAAAAAGATCAGGTTCAAACTAATTATTAAGGTTGTTCCAAAAGATTACACTCAGTGGCAAAAGTTGGTAATATATACATAGTGGCAACATGTGCTCACGGGAGAATGCTTGTTAAGCAGTTAATACTCAGAGGTAGTTTCCAGAAAGACTAGAGTAGAATGAGTTAAGGAAGCTTACTGATCCCACTTTGAGTTTTGGGAGGGAGGTATACAGTGAAGCAGCAGTAGTGCGAGGGGAGTGCTCGTCTGGGTTAGTACGTGGGCATAGCCATTCTACAGTGAGGCAGCAGTAGTTCGAGGGGAGTGTTCGTCTGGGTTAGTACAAGGGCATAGACATTCTACAGTGAAGCAGCAGTAGTGCGAGGGGAGTGTTTGTCTGGGTTAGTACAAGGGCATAGCCATTCTACAGTGAAGCAGCAGTAGTGCGAGGGGAGTGTTCGTCTGGGTTAGTACAAGGGCATAGCCATTCTACAGTGAAGCAACAGTAGTGTGAGGTGAGTGTTCACCTGGGTTAGTACAAGGGCATAGCCATTCTACAGTGATGCAGCAGTAGTGTGAGGTGAGTGTTTGTGTTTGTTAGTACCTGGGCATAGCTATTCTACAGTGATGCAGCAGTAGTGCAAGGGGAGTGTTCATCTGGTTTAGTACAAGGGTATAGCCATTCTACAGTGAAGCAGCAGTAGTGCGAGGTGAGTGTTCGTCTGGGTTAGTACAAGGGCATAGCCATTCTACAGTGAAGCAGCAGTAGTGTGAGGGGAGTGTTCGTCTGGGTTAGTACAAGGGCATAGCCATTCTACAGTGAAGCAGCAGTAGTGCGAGGTCAGTGTTCGTCTGGGTTAGTACATGGGCATAGCCATTCTACAGTGACGCAGCAGTAGTGCGAGGGGAGTGTTCACCTGGGTTAGTACAAGGGTATAGCCATTGTGTTTTTAGGAGTATTTTTAGTTGCTTTTTGAAAAGTGTTAATGAAGAAAGTGTTGACGGTTCGCTGGGAAGCCTGTTCCAGGTTATCCCCACAGAATTAGAGGAAAGAGAATCACCTGCTTTGCTGTATGACTTATGGATGGTCACTAGTAATTTATCTGCTGAGCGAAAGGTTGTAAGATTTTTGTAGGGGGTGATAAGGCTACAGAGTATTGGAGTATTACTGGGATGATGCAAAATCTTATGGATGATAGTAAGTTGTTGAAATTGAAGCTGGTTTTGAAGTTCTAGCCATCCTAGCTGTTTAAGATTTGTCAGTGGTGGGTTCTAAATGGCGAGCCAGTGGCAAATCTGGCAGTGTTGTTCTAGGAGGTTACCAGTTTGTTAAGGTTGCTTTTGGATAGATTAGTATAAATGGGGGAGGCATAGAGGAGGGTGGAGATTAGATGGATGTGGGCAATGGTAGTTATGGCTACAGGGATAAGGAAAGGTTTTATCCTGTAAAGGGAACCAAGTTTTCTGTTTACTGATTTAATAGTTGAGTTAATGTGTGAGTCAAAGTTGAGATTGTGGTCAATTATTACACCTAGGAGTTTGGTGATTGGGTCAGGAGATATGACAGTGCCATTATTGGAGATATCTGTGAGATCTATTGGGGAGAACTTTAGTGTTGCAGTGAACAGCAATAGTTTAGTTTTTTGGGGGGGTTCAGGAGGAGGCAGCGTTGTAGGAACCAGCTTTCTACTAAGTTAAATACTTTTTGGGTGATGGATTGGAGTTCAGCTGAAGAAGAGGCGGCACAAATTAATATGGAGTCATCTGCATATTGTATGCAGGTAGCTTGAGGACGATTTACATTTAGATCATTAATGAATATAGATAAAAGGAGAGGTCCCAGGATAGAGCCTTGAGGGACACCTAGGGTAATAGGGAGATGCATGGATAGGCCAGGATAGGGACACCAAGGGTAATAGGGAGAGGTGTGGATAGGCCAGGATAGGGACACCAAGGGTAATAGGGAGATGTGAGGATAGGCCAGGATAGGGCCACCAAGGGTAATAGGGAGATGTGTGGCTAGGCCAGGATAGGGGCACCAAGGGTAATAGGGAGATGTGTGGATAGGCCAGGATAGGGACACCAAGGGTTATAGGGAGGTGTGAGGATAGGCCAGGATAAGGCCACCAAGGGTAATAGGGAGATGTGTGGATAGGCCAGGATAGGGACACCAAGGGTAATAGGGAGATGTGTGGATTGGCCAGGATAGGGACACCAAGGATAATGGGGAGGTGTGTGGATAGGCCAGGATAAAGACACCAAGGGTAATGGGGAGGTGTGTGAATAGGCCAGGATAGGGACACCAAGGTTAATAGGGAGATGTGTGGATAGGCCAGGATAGGCACACCAAGGGTAACAGTGACATGTGAGGATAGGCCAGGATAGGGACACCAAGAGTAATAGGGAGATGTGTGGATAGGCCAGGATAGGGACACCAAGGGTAATAGGGAGATGTGAGGATAGGCCAGGATAGGGACACCAAGGGTAATAAGGAGATGTGTGGATAGGCCAGGATAGGGACACCAAGGGTAATAGGGAGAGGTGTGGATAGGCCAGGATAGGAACACGAAGGGTAGCAGGGAGATGTGAGGATAGGCCAGGATAGGGACACCAAGGGTAATAGGGGGATGTGTGGATAGGCCACGATAGGGAAACCAAGGGTAATAGGGAGATTTGAGGATAGGCCAGGATAGGGGTACCAAGGATAATAGGGAGATCTGTGGATAGGCCAGGATAGGGACACCAAGGGTAATAGGGAGATGTGTGGATAGGCCAGGATAGGGACACCAAGGGTAATAGGGAGACGTTTGGATAGGTTATTGTCCCAAAGGACAGCTTGTCGTCTATTTTCTAAGTAGGACCTGAACCATTGTAGTGCCTGTGTGCCAAGTGAGAGTGATTTGAGTATGTTTAGAAGTATCTGATGACAATGGTGGGTGTAGAGAGGTCAATAAAGAATGCAAAAGAAAGCATGTTACGATTTTTGTTAATGCAGTCAGAAAAGGATAAGAGAGCAGTGGTAGTGCTATGGAAAGGCCTAAAGCCATGCTGACAGTCAGCTAGTAGGTTATTTTGGAGAAGATGATCAAGTAATTACCGGTGGATGCATTTTTCCATGATTTTGGCTAGAGGAGAGAGTAAAGCTATGGGGCGAAAGTTAGAGATTTCGGTTGAGTTGCCACCCTTGTGTAGTGAGAAAATGTGGGAGATTTTCCAGAGAGATGGGATGGAGCCTTCAGTAATGGTTCTATTAATTAGGATGGACATGGGACAGGCCAGTACTTTTGCTGCAGTTTGCAGGTATTCAGCTGGTAGCAGGTCAGCTGAGGGTGTGCATGGTTTACGTTTGTGAAGTAAGGTGCAGATGAGGGATGTTGGAACTGGTTGTAAATGAAAGGTAGGAGGTAGGCTAGTTAAGGAGGAAGGCAGACTTGAGCTAACAGGTGATAAGGAGTTTGCTAGAGGTTGGACGGTTTCAATAAAAAAGGTATTGAAATTATCAGCAATCTGGTTGGGAGTGTTAAGGGAGAGGCCTGATGGGGCTGGTGTCTTAGAGTGGCCTGGGTGTAGAAGTCTATTACTACCTGCCAGAAACTTTGTGGTTTTTGCTGATCATTTTGTTGGAGTTTAAAGTAGACGTTTTTTCTGTCAAGAAGTATTGATTTTTTTAGTGGCATTTCTCTGCTGTTTAAATATTAATTAATACACACACACACACACACACACCGGTATTCAGTTTGAAACTTAGTTTTGATGAAGTCCTTTATGTATGTAGAACAAAAGCGCTTAACTTTGTTTTAACCTTTTGGAATAAATATTTTTAAGAAGATTTTCTGTGGTTCCAAATTATTCTTTACATTTTACACTGTTTGAGTGATGTGAGGTAGTTATACCAGTGTATGTGCTTTTGGCTAACTTTTAACTTGGAACTGATTCATTTCCCAGTGGATATATGAACTCTAACCTTTACTGTGTTTTGGCAACTCTTTGAGCTAACCATTTCTTTTCAGTTAATAGTTTCTGTTGAGGTTTGCCATTTACCCTCATTTTTCTGATTAAGTAGAGAAAACAATTTGAAAATGATACTCTGGTTACACACATGAAGGCTGGTCTTTCGTTGCAGTAACTTGTTCCTTGTATAAATAAATGCAGAAGCAAAGATGTTGGTGCTGTAATTTTCTGTCATTTCAGGTGGCAGCTACAGCCACTTTATGCAGCTGCTTTTCCTTTCCAGGAATTATAATGCCTGTGTTTAAGCCCGGCATTTGTCTGGGTTTACCTCTTTTTAACTGGAGCTGCTCAATGTTTGGTGACTTCTGCTAGAGGTCTGGAGAGATTCTTCTGAAATCCAAAGCATCAACTGCTCAATTAAAAAAAAAATAAGTACCTTGTGACTTTCCTTTGCATTTCACTGACTGTATTTTATTATTTTGCTGATTTTTACTGTATTTTCTGCACTTTAAAAAAGCTGTTCTGTTGCTTTAAGTATCTAGTACATAGCATACACTAGGTTCAGATATGCTGAATCCAGACTGTATTGTTAGACTCGAGCACTTTTCCAACCATCTTACATTAGGAGGGCCCTGCCTGCATCCTTGTGGCAGAAGTGTGTAGTCTTTGCCTCATCTGAGTTGGAGATTACTGGAGGAAATGTCACTTTGTGCTTTCCCATTGGTAGTTTAGCTTAAAAGTGTTTAATGTCACCTCTTTTTAAGCCTTGTGTTTGCATGTAGCTGCACACCACTCAGTGGGTTTCAGGAGTGCCCTGTGTAGATGCAAATGCCTTGAAAGACAATTGCACAATTTTCTCCTAGACATCTGTTAGTGAACCTACCCAAGCTTCCCTTCTGCATTGTGGGAAACTAAGTTGCACACTGAGAAGCGTTGCCATAGTTTTGCCCTTAGACTTCAGTAGAACAAGCCCCTTTGTTAATCATATTGCAAAATCTGGTCAAACTAGCCCACTCCCTAGTAGTAGTTATGGTAAAAACCTGCTATAATGGATGGTCAGCTTCCATCCATTTTTCCGGCCAGCCTGATTGACATGGGCTTCTTGAAGCAATGTAACAATTGTCTGATGTACACTGACAACCACTTATTCCTAAAATAAACAAATACAATATGTGAGAGATGTAATTACACTATGAATTTGGAATCAGTTTTCTCATGTAACAAACCCGACATCAAAAAGGTTGTCAGCACACACACATCACCTCTCACACAAAACAAGGTCACAGCACATAAACCCACATACACAGAGTACTCGATAGAAGCCTACCGAAAGATCAGAGGCTTCCCAAGTGCAAACCACTTTCACACACTACAAAGCAAATAGTGTCACTACACATAACAGCACACACAGCAGTGTCTCAGCAAATAAGCCCATTAGGCAAAATGTATTTTATTTTATTTATTTTATATTTGTTAACCGGATTTGTCTGACTGGATGACAATTGCCCGTTTTACGCGGAGGCCCAAGGAGAAAAGCTCCAACAGAAAAATAGAAATTTTACATATTGAATACATATAGAATGCATTCATCAGTGCCACACATTACTGCATACACCTCAAAACAAAATGTCTTGGTCATACCCAAATGTCCTGGTCATAGGCAACTCCATAGTGAAACACACAGATGTCCCCCTCACCAGGTTGGG
The DNA here is from genome assembly GCF_019279795.1 of Protopterus annectens. Classification (NCBI taxonomy): domain Eukaryota; kingdom Metazoa; phylum Chordata; order Ceratodontiformes; family Protopteridae; genus Protopterus; species Protopterus annectens. The sequence goes on along the minus strand of NC_056748.1, from coordinate 143,889,913 downwards.
CAAAGAAAAGGTCGCAGTCAGCTGCCTGTCGCATGCTGAGATCCATCAAATCACACATGCACTCAAGTCACTCAAGACAATTATCGCTATGACTCTCATAGTACATGTTGGGGTGAATGACTTGAGATGTACCACTGTGGACTATATGAAGAGAGACATGACTGACCTCTCAGATTGAGTGTCTCAGGAAGGTATGTCTGTAGCCCTAAGCAGCATTCAACCTTCATGCAGGATGATGCCATAATATAGACAAAAATGATTGACTTCAGCAGTTGGCTTAGCTTATGGTGTCAGTTCATGGTGATCCAGGATCTGTCAGCTTGGTAAGGCAAGGTTGACAGACCACACTGCTTTGCCAGAGATGGTCTTTACCTGTCTCCAATGGCTTTCAGATACTGGCAAAGGGAATTGCCTCCACATAGTGTCTTTTTTAGGCAATGTCAAAACAACAAAATCTTCGACGTAAAAAAAAATTAATTCAAGGCAAACTCAAGGTTCTGCTGCTTAATACTAGGTGCCTAAAGAGGATACTACACTCCCTGGAAGCACTGCTCATCTTGAAAGATGGTGACATCTGTGCAGTCACTGAGACATGGTTCAAGGACACAGAGAGCACCTGGCCATGGAAGGTTGCAATGCCGTCCACACATTCAGACTCCAAAATGAGTATGAAAGAACCAGAAGGGGAGGTGTATTCCTCTTCATTAAAGCCAGATACACCTTGAGACTGGTTAAACAGTATAACTGTCTTGAGCTACTCCAGGTTCAATTAACTATAGGTAAAGCACCCTACCACATCACTGCTAGCTACAGGACCCCACCCTGAACCAGGAGAAGCACTCCACCTACCTGGACGTACTAGAGTCACTCACTGTACAACCGAACACTTTGGTCATGGGAGATTTCAGCTATCTTTCCATCAATTTGGCGACATACATGAGCACAAACATGCTCACCCAGAGGTTCCAGGACTTTATCAATACAAATGACCGAGAACAGCTAGTCTGCACCCCCACAAGGGGCACAGTTGTCCTAGACAATACTCACCAACATGGGGGGGGGGTCACTGCACTACCCCATGTGTGTTGCCCTCCCTGGTAAGGTCAGACCATAATCTGTCTTGTGTAATGTAAGGATCAGACCTGAAACTTCCACAGGAGCAAAAAAAAAAAATGAAAAATTTCTCCAAAGCAAACTACAGCATAACAGGCAACGGAATAAAAAAATTCGTACCCCCTGCTAACACAGCCAACAATGACTGCTATGCAGAGGAGTACACAAATGCCCTGCATAATCACCTAAACAACTGTATAGACTTCACTGTACCTGACCAGATCAAAACCAAGTCATCCCGTACAAACAGGCCACTCGGGTGCACCTCAAGTATAAATTGGTTATATAACAAGAGGAAGAAACTGATGCCTAAGAACAAGAGGGAACTTATTCAGCAGAAGAAGAATACCCTCCACAGCTCGAACAAGCAAATCAGATGTCCTGCAAAGTCCTCTAAAGCTAGTTATGAAGCCAAATTAGCATCCCTAGGTAAGGATATTCATAAGGCATTCTTTAGCTACATCTGAAATCTAAAAGGGAATACCCAACTATATGCTGGACTTATAGTGGACGGTACCTCTCATACTGAGCCTGAGGAAATTGATAACCTGCTGGCTGAAAAATTTGTTGCAAACTTTACCCCCCTGCCCCACCAGCCATACCCCAAAGCATACCTGACACCAGTTCTCTACCTAATATCTCCAAAGAGCAGGTCATATTTGTGCTCTTCAAAGCCAAAAACACGGCCTCTATGGGACCAGGTAACATACATCCAGGCTGCTTACTAAACAAAAACAAAACCTAATGGAACCATTTGGCACTCTCTTTAACCTCAGCCTGAGTGCTGACTTTGTTCCAGCAGAGTGGAGAACAGCAACAGTAATCCCCTTGCCAAAAGGGGATCCATCAACCAACCAGAGGAACTATACACCCATAAGCCTGTCCAACCGTATCTGCAAGGCCATGGAAATAATCCTCATAGACCTTAACAAGGATGTAGGTGACCTTCAAACTCTTTAACTGACCCAGTTTGGCTCTGTTAAGGGTAGATCATACTTTTTGCACCTGGTGGAATTCTTCAAGAATGTCACCAAAGCCTTGGATGAAGGCAAAACAGTACATACTGCCTTTCTTGACTTTGGCAAGGGTTTTGACACAATCCCCTGCTCAGGTGTCATTGATGTACTCTCCCAGCTGAGAATTAACCCATACATCACTAATGGCTCATTGGCAGAACACAGACTGTCAAAGTTGGGGATTCCACCTCTTCCAGTAGACCAGTTGCTAGTGGCATACCACAAGAATCTATGCTGGGCCGTGTATTGTTTGGAATCTGTATCTTGGAAGTCCTAGTGAAAGTAGATGGCCTGTGGCTTGCCAAGTTTGCTGATGATTGCAAACTTGGGGCAATCACTGAGTCTCCAAACCTAGTTAAATTACAAAAGGGGCTATCCTTGACAAATGATTGGTGCCAAAAGCCATGGACTAAAACTAAAAGCAAAAAAGTGCATTATTATCTCCTTTGGCGAAGGGGAAGTCCCAGCAAATTACAGTATTGACAACACCTCCCTAAGTTCAAACTCAGTGGTGTGAGATTTGGGAACACAGGTTGATAGCAATCTAAACTTCGATCACCATGTGTCCACAGTGGTAAGGAAAGGCTTCTACATTGTGCATCTCATAAATAAGGGCATCACATCCAAGACTAAATAGGTTATATCATGTGTCCACAGTGGTAAGAAAAGGCTTCTACATTGTGCATCTCATAAATAAGGGCATCAGATCCAAGACTAAGGAGGTTATATCATGTGTCCACAGTGGTAAGGACTGCCTTCTACATTGTGCATCTCATAAATAAGGCATCCCATCCAAGACTAAGGAGGTTATATAGTGTGTCCACAGTGGTAAGGAAAGCCTTCTACGTTGTGCATTTCATAAATAAGGGCATCACATCGAAGACTAATGAGGTGATATCATGTGTCTATTGTGGTAAGGAAAGGCTTCTACATCGTGCATCTCATAAATAAGGGCATCACATCCAAGACTAAATAGGTTATATCACATGTCCACAGTGGTAAGGAAAGCCTTCTACATTGTGCATCTCATAAATAAGGGCATCATATCCAAGATTAAGGAGGTTATATCATGTGTCCACACTGGTAAGGAAAGGCTTCTACATCGTGCATGTCATAAATAAGGGCATCGCATCCAAGACTAAGGAGGTTATATCATGTGCCCACAGTGGTAAGGACAGCCTTCTACATTGTGTATTCATAAATAAGGGCATCACATCCAAGACTAAGGAGGCTATATCATGTGTCCACAGTGGTAAGGACAGCCTTCTACACTGAGCATCTCGTAAATAAGGGCATCACATCCAGGACTATGGAGGTTACATCATGTGTCCACAGTGGTAAGGACAGCCTTCTACATCGTGCATCTCATAAATAAGGGCATCACATCCAAGACTAAGGAGGTTATATCACATGTCCACAGTGGTAAGGAAAGCCTTATACATTGTGTGTCTCATAAATAAGGGCATTACATCCAAGACTAAGGAGGTTATATCATGTGTCCATAGCGGTAAGGAAAGCCTTCTACATTGTGTGTCTCATAAATAAGGGCATCACATCCAAGACTAAGGAGGTTATATCATGTGCCCACAGTGGTAAGGAAAGCCTTCTACATTGTGCATCTCATAAATAAAGGCATCACATTCAAGACTAAGGAGATTATATCATGTGTCCACAGTGGTATGGAAAGCCTTCTATATTGTGCATTACATAAATAAGGGCATCACATCCAAGACTAAGGATGTTGTAACTCCTCTGTGTTTGACCCTCATCAGACTACTATTAGAGTACAATGCTCCCATTTGCATGTACCTTACCAGGCACCTGCAGAAGCTGGAGAGACCACAGAGTTGTTTCACCAAGGAAATTCAGGGCCTCCAAAACATAACCTACATGAAAAAACTGAAAGACCTATCACTGCACTCTGTATCCTACCGGCTGCTGACAGCCAATTTATGCCTGGCTTACAGAACAGTCTCTGACCCTGCTCTAATGGAAATGCTGCCTGTCACTGTACTGTGTATCATACAGGCTGCTGAGAGGTGACCTGTGCCTGTCCTACACAGCAGTCTCTGTCCCTGCTCTAATGGAAATGCTGCCTGTTACTGTACTGCGTATCATACAGGCTTCTGAGACGTGATCTGTGCCTGTCCTACACAGCAGTCTCTGACCCTGCTCTAATGGAAATGCTGCCTGTCACTGTACTGTGTATCATACAGGCTTCTGAGATGTGATCTGTGCCTGTCCTACACAGCAGTCTCTGTCCCTGCTCTAATGGAAATGCTGCCTGTCACTGTACTGTGTATCATACAGGCTTCTGAGACGTGATCTGTGCCTGTCCTACACAGCAGTCTCTGACCCTGCTCTAATGGAAATGCTGCCTGTCACTGTACTGTGTATCATACAGGCTTCTGAGACGTGATCTGTGCCTGTCCTACACAGTAGTCTCTGTCCCTGATCTAATGGAAATGCTGCCTGTCACTGTACTGTGTATCATACAGGCTGCTGAGATGTGACCTGTGCCTGTCCTACACAGCAGTCTCGGACCTGCTCTAATGGAAATGCTGCCTGTCACTGTACTGTGTATCATACAGGCTTCTGAGACGTGATCTGTGCCTGTCCTACACAACAGTCTTTGACCCTGCTGTAATGGAAATGCTGCCTGTCACTGTACTGTGTATCATACAGGCTTCTGAGACGTGATCTGTGCCTGTCCTACACAGCAGTCTCTGTCCCTGCTCTAATGGAAATGCTGCCTGTCACTGTACTGTGTATCATACAGGCTTCTGAGACGTGATCTGTGCCTGTCCTACACAGCAGTCTCTGTCCCTGCCCTAATGGAAATGCTGCCTGTCACTGTACTGTGTATCATACAGGCTGCTGAGACATGATCTGTGCCTGTCCTACACAGCAGTCTCTGAATGCTCTAATGGAAATGCTGCCTGTCACTGTACTGTGTATCGTACAGGCTGCTGAGATGTGATCTGTGCCTGTCCTACACAGCAGTCTCTGTCCCTGCTCTAATGGAAATGCTGCACGTCTGCAAATTGAATGGGACAAGAGTCACTCTCTCCAGGGATCCCAACCTAACCTGTGTCACTAATAGAACATGTTGGAGAGACAAATAAATCTCCCAGAGATTGCCGCTCTTCTGGAATAAACTCCCAATTAATGTGAAGCAGAGCTCCTCAGTAACCCTATTGAAGCACAACCTAGACAGTGGGAGGGGAGACCGTAAATTCACCCTGGACGTGCCACCTATGTCCCTCATGGACAGGGGTAGTTGGTGCTGATCATAGACTCACTCTACAAATAATGACCATCTGACCAGGTTCAGTTAGGGAACATTGCTATAACATGACTGGGATTGTAAAGGCCCTAGGGCCATAGCCTAGTAACCTCCTATGAACCTCTCTCCTTCTCCGTCTCTCTCTCTCTCTCTCTCTCTCTATATATATATATATATATATATATATGGGTCTACTTCAATCGACCAGCAGCCCACTTAACCGACAAGCACAATATTGACACCAGAAGACTTACAGCACAGAATGCCAGAATAGTTGCTTGGCGTATCACCCACAGGTTCCCCAGATGCAGCAGTTGCCTAGCGGAGTCCAGGAAGTCTTGCTAGTAAGTGTTAAATGGTGAGACTGTGATACAGTGAGGATCGGGAAATATGCCCTTTCCTCAATGTAGTGCGATCTCGGAGTTGGTATATATAAGTAGCGGGGTGTGGGGGGCACAGCCCCCCACATGAATACAGTAGGGTGTATTGTAGTTTGTGTAAGTTTTTGTTTTGTGTAGGTTTAATTGTTTTATGTAAGTATTGAGTAGGTTAATGGGATTTGTGAGTTATGTGGGTAATGGCGTTATGGGATGTTGCGGTGTAGTGGGATGTGTGTGATTTGCAGGTGCGTTCTTGTTTATGTTTTAGTTGTGATAGTTTAGTTTATGTGTGTAATTTTGTGTAGTATTGTGTAAGAATGCTTGGTGTGGTTTATGTTGATGTTTCTGTGTGTGTTTTGTGAGTCTGTGTTATGATGTTCAGTAATGTGGACTGTCAGTATGGTGTTGTGTCAGTGTTTTGGCTGTCGGCTTTGTGGTGTGTTGGTGTAGTGTAGGGGATCCATATATATATATATATATGTATATATATATATATATATATATATATATATATATATATATGGTTCCCCTTCATATGATCGAAGATGTAAAACCTCGAAATGCAACTACCTGAGACTATAAAGTCGAAACACCGGAAACCCAAAAGCCCATAAGTACGAAATCTGAAAGGTAGAAAGTGTATGGTGTATGAGAACTGTTGTGAAATGCAACGTGCAGAGTGAATGTAATGTTAGTAGTGCTTTTGAACAACTAAAAGCCGTTTTTCCAACTGATGGTAAAGACGTGTTGAAATATTTTTGTGACTGGTATATATTAGGGAAGGTTAGAAAGTTCTGCACTAGGACATCTGGATTTTTAAGATTTCCACCATTATTTCCCATTTCTTTTTGGAACGTGGATGAACTGAATATGTTATGTTTACCTTGCAAGCAAAATAGCATGGAGGCGTGGCACCATAGCCTGAAGTCTTTGATAGGGCATAGACTAACAGCTCATGAGTGTGTTATCTAGACAGCAAGACAGGGTAGATGAGCTCAGAATACGAATGTGCTGTGGTGCACCTCGTTCACCAAAAAACGAAAGGTAATTAGTAGACATGGGAAGTTTGAGAATGTTTTTCAAAATAGATCTACGTACTCTAATTTGGATTTCCTGATGGCAATTGCAAGATTATTTAAGTTGTGAGATACGCTATTTACGTTTGAGATTCGTGCATATACAGCAGGGGGGATTAAAGTCAGTCAAAGCACTGTTCCTTTACAGAATGGTGGACTTTGGGAAATGACAATTTGTTTCAATGTTTCATTTGAAGCGGATCTTATTGGCACTTCTTGTTGATCTGTTGAGTTACATTCTGCGGATTTCGTGTGACATTTCAGTTTAATATAGTAAAGTGTTTTCAGTTTTTTCGAGCTTTTTATGTGTTTATGGCTGTTTTCGTGCTTTTATCTGTCGGGCTTTTGCAATTTCATGATTTTGTTGTTTCGAGATTGTTATTTCGGGCTAGTGCATTTCGAGCTTCTTGTAATTCCCATACATATATATATTTATATATATATATATATATATATATATATATATATATATATATGTGTGTGTGTGTGTATAGATGCCTATCAGAGCTCTAGCCTGGTAAACACGTCTGAATAAATAAAGCATAATTGTGATCCTTAAAACACAGTAATTTAAGTATCAATGGAGGGCTGTATATTTATTTCAATAGTATAATATTTCAGAATGTCACAGTTAGTATCTATTAGTAGGAGGCACAGCAGTTCATGCCGGGGGGGGGGGGGGGGGGCACTGAAACACAGCTTCAGAAAAGTTTGAAATGTAGTCAGAAAATGTTGGAAGTTCCTTTGTTTTTGAAAAAATTCTATTTCATTTTCAAAGTGCCAGAACATGGAGTACTGGGTCTTGCATTTCTGAGTGAAAGCTGTGTGTGTGTGTGTGTTGTTGTGTTTAACACTTGTCAGTGTGAACACGAACACTTTAGTTTGTACAATTTGTTTTACTGTGAAACTAGATTGTAGCTCTAAGTAAACATATTAGTACAGCCCACTTCTCTTAATAGAGGAAAATAACATTTTGTTTTGGATAGCACATTCATCCCTTTAAAGAGGGGGTAGCTCTTTATCACAGCAAATTGATGTAGGAGCCTCATGGAGGCTGGAGATTCCCACTACCTTATTCATTAGCACATCCCCCTACCATATTCAGTAGCACTCAGTATTGTTTCTGGTGCAAACACATTTGTCTGGCACTGTATTTTGTTGTTAAGGGTAACACCTGCAGTATTTGTAGAGCTGTAACCTTCCGTACTTGTTTTCACAGGTAACATATGGATGTAGAATGTGCATGTGTCAGTGATGCGCAGACACTTAAACATCCATGCTAGTATGTGGGCTGCTTTTTTTCTCTTCTAACTATAGCTGCAGGAAAGCCATACGCTCTCTAAAGATGGACCCTGATATTCACAGATAGGATGCAAAAAGGGTAAAAGTCTTCTATGCATTAAATTTGTTACCACTACAGTTTTGAATTCTAATTCATAGGTAGGAATTGTCCATAATTGTGGTGTACAGTCCTGCCCTGTACATCACAAACTGGGCATAGGACTTCATTGAACACAGTAATGTACAAAGCATTCCTGCGACCAGGTCATTCATGACTCCTATCAGTAACTCTTAGGTTCATAGGTAGTTACTAGACTTGTAGCTAAGGGGACCACTGAGTGGCCTAGTCCAAATTCCCAGTTACCCCTAAGCACTGACTCAGTAGACAAACGAAGGCTGAGGGAATTAAACCCTGTCCCACTGGAACTACAGCTCATAGCCTTAACCCTCCTCACCAACTGCCAGACTGTTGCTGCAGTGCATTCTGTATTTGAGACACAGTAATTTGGTGCTGCAGTGCTCGCCAACATCCTGCCTGATTGTGATACATAAGGAAATCACACTTGTCAGACATGATGGTACACCAGGGCCCATTAACATAATATGGTAATGAGGAGGTCACTGCACCCTTCCATTCGGCAGAGCTCATCAGTAGCATTGTTTGGAGGCAGGACAGGTGTGACTGATTTTGCAGGTATACCTGTACCATGAGGTTTCCATTACTGGTGGGGATTCTCCTGTGATGCACCATGGGAATTTGGTGTTTTTATTTTTTTTTTATCGTGAATTTGTGGTGTATCACTGTTTGTAATGCACTTATTGGCAGAGGAGACAAATCAATTTTCTGAGAAGCACAGTTGCATATGTATCGTATAGGTTACTCTTTTGGGACTAATTAGTACATCAGGTTTACTTCATGAATCACTTACAACTGGGAATTAAGTTGTTTGCATGTATACTGTGGTGTGAGAGTATAATATATCCCCAGTGAAGCAAATAAAAGTGCAGCTGCTCTTTTCCCTCTGTGTTGGACTCTCCATTTATCACTCAAGGTGTGTGGTATTGGAATCAGAACATAAAGGTTTTCTTATTTAAAAAAACAACTTAATGGGTGTTGCCCAGAATGCTTTGCTACTGTATGCAAAATCCAGAGAAGCACCCACATGATATCCCATTGAGTCATGCCTCTCACGTTCACCTCCTTAGGTAGAAGGTTCTTCATTTTTAGTCTTAAAAATTCCATGTTCTTCACAGTTCCACTCTGAAAGGACCTGACACCCATTCATTGTAGTGATTTATTTTTAACTGATATCCATGCTAAATAGTACTAAATTATACTAATTCATTATAAGACTTTTTTAACTGTAAAGTAGAATATTTTAACTTTCCTGTAAGTTTACTTAAAAGTTGTTAGGAATCATTTATTATACAATGACCCCCTGTTAATATTGCAAAACGTGCACACTGATTGGTCAGTGTGCCCTTTGTTAATCAGACTTATACTAATGGAAAAAGGTCCTATCGCCCGGACTTTTTCCATTAGTATAAGTCTTTTTTGTGTGTGTTAGACAGCAATGGAGAACAGAAGAGTTCTGTTGCTGTAATCTTGCTATGTTAAACAGGTTTAACATAGCAAGATAGTTTTAAAAAAAGCAACAGAGATCTTCCTTTCTCCGTTGCTTCCACACACAGCTCTGATGTAATGCGTAAGCATACGCATGCACAGTACATCAGAACTGCCGCAGAATACTGGACAGCTGCGGAACGGTAGTGCAGCGGCATTATACAATGCCATTATTTGAGAAAAGTAAGTATTTATTTTCTTAAATAATGTCATTGCATAATAGCAATACCCTCCTTCTGGGTGTGAGTAATGCTGGATTTACCCACGGTTGTCTTTGTTTGGCCACTCGGGCTTCGCCCTCGTGACCAAACCATGCTAACCATGGGTAAATCCAGCATTACCCACATGCAGGTGTGGATTATTGCTTAAGTATTAAATGTCCTGCATTCTGCTCACTTGTTCCGCATTCCGGAGATGGAAGGTTGACAGCTGCGGTAAGAGTGTTTGCATAATGACAGCATCGAGAAGAGAGGAAATTAAGCATTCAAATAACAAAAAACAAACATCCTATATTACCTACAGTAAAAGAGGATCCTGTATCCTTCCAGAGTCCAAAACACATTTTTAATTAAAAAAAAATGTTAAATGCTTTCTGTTTTATGTTTAACTGGTACACGATTCCTACAGTTGCCATAATTTATGACCGCTCCTTTGCATGCTGCACACATACTGGCCTGTGTTATTTTTTTCTCAAAGCAGTTTTAAGATCACAGTGCGTCTGTCTGAATGTTTTCTTCATTCTATTTCCTTATGCCTTAGGCATTATTGGTTTCACTTTAAGTGCAGGAAGTTTGCTTTTGGTTCGGTTTGTAGAAAATGTAACATAAGCATTGAGTTGGTTTAGAGTGTAATCTTTATTTCACTGATCAGAATCTGGTAACAGTGCTGAGAAAGAGTTCAAACAGTACTTAGTGTTAGATTGTTATCCTAACCGCTGAGTATTAAAGCGTTTGCAAAATAGTAAGCATGTATAGAAAAAAAAATACCTAAAGTTTAAGACCACTGAATAGAGCTCATGCTATGGTGGTGTACAGTCAAAGTTGGTATTTTTTATTCATTGAACTGTTTCATTACTAATATACTGCTTTTTTTAGAGTCATCTTTGAAATCCATACTTGTATTGAATTTTCCAAGTCATTCACTGTTCCAGTCAAAGTAAAGCATGTTGGATTTGACACCCTGTAGCTAAACACATGAAAAGCTGTATTGGGAGTAATTTAAAATGGAAGTTTTTATCTGTGTAACTGGGCTGATACAAAGGAACTGTTTCAATTTGCCATATTAAACTAAAGCATAATTTCTTAAAAGTCTGCACATGTAAGTAGGCTTATAAGGAAGGCTGACTTTCCTTCTTTGACCCCTTAGCAGGTCTCCTTTCTGTTCCAAAGCCCTTTGACCGCCAGCTCTGAGAAATAAAAGGGGTCGTGTCATGTCTACATTTCTAATAACCAGGGTTAGTGTAATTGTGAACATTGTTAGGATGACTGATATCTTTTTGGCTGATGATATAATTTCGAGAAGTAATGTAGTAATGCTGCTTCCCGAAGAACTGTTGTCATTTTGGTTGCATTAGAACAAGAAATGATGTGCGAGCATCATGGATTTAGATGTCATTCATGCATATAATGAACTGATGCAGTAAGAACCACATTCACAGTGTCATCACTTAGGTTGTTTTTATTTTTTTAAACCGTTTTATTGCCACATAAGACAAAGGCAAACATGCATTAATATGAAAGAAAACAAACCATATTAACATGTTTCAAGTTTCATACCTTATATAATCACGTTGCTTTCTTATAACTATCATCAGTCCAAAATGACTTAAATAACTCAAGTCCTCATCAACCCCCTTTTCCCCCATTTTATACATGGGGTCGGGGTGCCTCTCACACAGTCCGTCCACCTCTTTGCTGGACGTCCTCATTTTTTTCTTGCCTTTTTCCTGTCCATCCCAAATCTTCTCCACCAGATTGTCTTCTGCTTTTCTGCTCATGTGTCCCAACCATCGTAATCTGTTCTCTTTGATCTTTTCTGCAGTTGGAACTACTTTGACTACTGATCTTATGCCCTCATTTCTTCATCTGACCCAGAGTGTGCATCACGACACCCTTCTCAGGCACTTCATTTCCATCACCTCCAACTTCCTCAAGTAATCGACCTTTATTACCCAGGTTTTGTAGCATACAGTAGTACTGGTCGCACCACTATTTTGTACACCTTGCATTTCAGCTTCTTTGACATTCTTCTGCATTATCCTGACACCCTGTGGTTGGCTGCAGCCCCTCTGATTCTTGCTCAGTTCCTGTTTTTCCCTTCAGCCTCCACCTCCTGAACATTATTCTACAAGTACTGTTCCCACAATTTCCCCTTACAGTAGAGAGTCACATTTTTCACTGCATATTGCACGGTTTGAACTGCATTTTTACCTTATCACTGCTTATTTTGACCTTTTTGTTTAACTGGTTGTACTTTGTTTCCTGTTGCATAGACTGGATTCAGACCTGCTGAATCTAGTTCTGTTTGTATAACTTGAGCACTAAACCAGACCATTTTGTTGGAAAGGGTTCCCCTACACCCTAGTGACAGAAGTGTGCAGTTAGAACTCATCTGACTGAAGGTTTCTCGAACGGGGCTCAGTTTTGAGCTTTTTTATTGGTTAATTTGTTTAGATCAGTTTGTGCTGTTATGTTGCATAGCACCGCGTTTATGTATCGCACACTGCCATGCAATTGTGGGCTATGTTGGCGGTTATTGAAGCAAACACTTTTGCCTGCAAATTTTCCTTTAGTACTCTGCTGGTGCTCCATCGGTGAGTTCTTGTGATTGTCCCTTACTGACAGGTGATACATTCAGCAAAGCTTCTGAGGTACCAACACAGATCCTACCCACTAACCCTTCATATATTTTGTCCACTTCTCCTGTCCTGTACTTTACCTGGTCCTTCCTGTCCTCTCCCTGATGTTCTTCGTTCCCCATTGCTGCAGTCCTTACTATTGGGGTATAGTCCGCCGTCCAGTCGAATACCAGAGAGGCTGACGTCGGTCAGGGCACGTCAGGGTACTAATGCGCATGACCGACGCCATATCCTCAGTCTTTTGCCGCATGGTCCGATGCAGAAGCAGTTTTATGAGTGCAGGTTGGCGTTCTGAAATATTTCAAACCGGAGTTTCAGACCGAAACAGAGTTGGCTAAGTACCCGCTGGGGAACATTTTGGTTTTTCTTGCCTCAGTATTTAACCGGATGTCAGAAAAAGTGAATAACTGTATTTCTTGTGGGAAACAGATACCTCATAGGGATTACCATACCTTGTGTATACCTTGTTTAGGGCCTGAGCACGACGTTGTTGGTTGCCGCCTTGTGCTAGGTTTAACAAACGCACTATTAAGAGGAGGTTAGACTGTGCCAGGTTAGTGTTTGGGAAGCGCTGTAATTATAAAATGCCGCCGGATGCTCCGGCCGCAAGAAGCGCAAGGACAAAACAGCGAAGCCTAGGGTTGATGAACCGCAGTCCCGGACGCCGGTTCTTTAGAAGGCTCAGTGGAGCAAGAGGTTTTGCCAGGAGTTCCCATGGAGACTCAGGCTGAAACTTTACTGTTACAGGATGTGCCTTCACAGGAGGTAGGCCAGGCTGAGGGGCTTCTCAGGTAACTGTTCTTCCCTCTCTTCCCAAGGTAGTTAGAGCCTCTCCTTCTGTTGCCAAAACTTCTTTGAGAGGTAGGCCAAGTTCAGCTTCAGTGGGGCTTCTCCTAGCATTTCGGGTTCTGTACCTAAGAAACATATGCTTAAAATGGCAGAAGATTTGATTACTATGATTAGAGGTTCTATGCCCCTTCCTGATAAGAGGCCTAGGGTGGAACCGGAGTTTGATAGTTTTGAACAGTGTTCAGAGGCTTCAGAGTCTTCTGGAAGACTTGCAGGAGTATCCTACTTATTCTGATTCTGATGTGGATGATTCCACTCCTACAGCTTCTCCTCCTGAGGATTTCTCATTTTCAGAGACTCTGCATTCCATGAGGGAGCACTTTAAATGGGAAGGCCAGGATTACTCTGATTCCAGGAAAAGGCTTAGGGAATTCTTGTTTTTACCCCAGCATAGGCCCTTAGCTATTCCTCCTGTGTTGAATGTGGTGGAAGATGTTTTGCAGAGGCTTCCTGAACCCTGACTCTTTGCCTCCTGCTCCTGTTAAGCCTGATAGGTATTATAGGGTGCCCAAGCTCATAAGTATTTGTTTAAGAGTCCTAGGGCGACCCAGAAACTATTTCTCAAGGGCCTAAAGGTGTTAAGGCTTCTGTGGTTAAAAATCCTGTTCCCACTGATAAAGAGGCAAGGGCTTTGGATAGGTGGGGAAAGAAAGTGTATACTTCTTCCACTCTAGCCATGAGAGCGTTGAATTGTCAGTTTCACATGCTAAAATATCAGAATTATCTCCTTTCACAATTAAAATCTAAGGTGGATGCTTTGAAGGTATTGAGTGTAAAGAGTTGCTGGATTTGGTTCATGTGTCTGAACAAGTGGGTAAGCATTCTTTGCAATGTGGTTTTGATGCTGTACAGGCCTCCTCGAGGGTGGCTGCTACTAGTTCTGTTCTTCGCAGGCATGCCTGGTTGAGGGATCAGAATTTAGCTGAGCATGTTAAGACAAGGATTTTGGATGCTCCTTTACAGTCTGATGTGTTGTTTGGATCGCCTGTGGAAGCAGTTTTAAAGAAAATGGAGGACAAAGCTAAGTCTATGCAAACTGTTAAAGATTTTTGCAGGTGCAGCCACCAAGTTTAGTAGAAATTGGCCTGCTAAGGGTGGACATATCCTGCTTATGATTCCCAGTCTAGGGGTAGGTCTAGACGTGGTAGGGGCAGGGCTCAAGGTTCTTTTAGGCCTAGAACAGGAGTTCACCTGCTCAGACTTCTGGTGAGGACAGGGTCAGTCCTTAAACAGACCCAATGACCTGTCTTTTCAGCTGCCAGTAGATTCTCGACTGGCAGCCCCTTTGAGAGGAAGACTGTCTGTTTTAAAAGAAAATTGGGATTTAATTACTCAAGACAGATGGGTGTTGGATATCATTCACCACGGTTACAGATTTTATTTCCATACAATGCCCTTTCAAAGGCATGCCAGACGTTCCTCCTCCACAAAGAAAAGAGGCTCACAAGCAAGTTTCTCAGTTACTCCAGATGGGGCCATTCAGCCAGTCCCTGTATCAGAAATCAGGATTTTATTCGCCTGTTGTACCAAAGAAGGGGAACACGAACACGAGACCAATTTTGGGACTGATTTATCTCTCCTCAACACTTTTCTGGACATTCCCAAGTTCAAGATGTTGACGTTATAACAGCTTTTACCTCTGCTGGGCAAAGATCACTGGATGGTAACTTTAGATCTCAAGAAAGCTACTCATGTGCCTATATAAGGCTAAGTTGCAGGAAGTAAGTGCTCTCGAGCTGGAAATCATCATCATCGTCTCCTGCATTGCCCCTTTTTCTTATTATATCGTTTGAGAGTATCATAACAAAGGTTCTGGCTCCAGTGATAGCTTACTTCAGGCTTCAAGGAATTCAAATCTATCCTTACTTGGACGACTGCCTGATTCTGGCTCAAGAAAAGGAAGACCTTCTACAGCATCTGGAATATGTTATAGCAGTGCTAAGATGCCTAGGGTATTCTGTGAATGAAATAAAGTCCAGTCTAGTACCCTCTCAAGACATGTGCTTTCTGGGTGTGAGACTGAATACAGCAGCCCAGATGGCCTTTTTAACCCCGGACAAACACAAGAGTCTATCACTTTACTTCCATCAACTATCTCATCAGTCCTGACTGCAAGGACAGTCCTTCAAGCATTAGGGTTCATGGCATCTTGTATTCTGGTGCTTCCCAATGCCAAACTGCATATGAGGAAGCTACAATGGTATCTCAAAATGTATGGACACAGCACTGCCAGGATTTGGACACTGTCATTCAAATAATACCTTGCCTTCAAAAATTTTTTGTGGTGGGGGCTCAGATGTCACCTAAACAAGGGACTCTCAGATTTTAATGACAGATGCCTCGGACATTGCTTGGGAGCTCATCTAAATGGAAAGTGGATACAAGACAAGTGGCCTGCCAGACTACAGCATCTACATATCAACATGAAGGAGATGTTAGCAGTCCAGTTTGCATTAATGGCTTTCAGAGTTACTTCTTCCAGGGCAGGCAAGCAATGATTTTATGGAGCACAGAACTCCTTAGCAGATGTGTTAAGCAGACAAGTGGAAACTGGATCTTCATGTATTTCAAAATTGACAGTGTCATGGGGACTCCAGACATAGATCTGTTCGCTTCTCCACTAAACCACCAGCTGCTGCTTGCCAACAAGGTTTCAGGTTTCACCAGCTTGGAGAAGTGGATGCTCTGTCTTTCAGTTGGAAAAACCTTCATGTGTATGCCTTTCCTCCTCTGCCTCTTCTTCCAAAGGTACTATTAAAGGTCAGACAAGACAGGCCAAGGATGATTTTGATAGCTCCAGATTGGCCTCGGCAACACTGGTACACTATACGGACTACCACGGAGTCTGGTAAGGAAGCCTCCATGGCCTTTACCTCTGATTCCTCATCTGTTATCTCAGAAGGATGGTCATCTGCTCAATGTCAAGCTTCACTCTCTTCATCTAACAGCCTGGCATATTCTGTGTTGAAACACAGCAGGTCTCAACTTCCTCAACAAGTTTTAAATGTGATTATGGAAGCTAGAAGACCTAGTACAAGGAAAGTGTACGCAGACAAATGGAAGAGATTTTTATTTTGGAGTACAGCAAAGAATTTGCAGGTTTCTGAGCCTAATTTGAGTGTGGCTCTTCAATATCTTACTGAGTTATTGGACAAAGGTTTGTCCTTCTCTTCCATTAAGATTCATGCTGCAGCAATTTCAGCTCACTATGATTGTGACCCACCATTGTTTTCGCATCCTTTGTTCAAGCAGTTTCTTAGAGGGGCAAAGAATATAAGACCCCACGTGAGAGCTCCTACTCCTGCTTGGGATCTCAATTTTGTGTTGGAAAACTTACTCTACAACCTTTTGAGCCTGCTGAATTGAAATACTTGTCATGGAAGACTGCTTTTCTGTTGGCTATTACTTCTGCAAGAAGGGTGTCTGAGTTGCAGGCCCTTATGGCAGTAGAGCCCTTTTGATTTTCCATAAGGATAGGGTATCATTACGCACTAATCCTTCCTTTATGCCTAAGGTGGTTTCTAGTGTGGCTTTAAACCAAACTATTCATTTGCCTACTTTTTATGCAGACCCCCAAAATAAAGGGGAAAAGATTTTGCACACTTTAGATGTACACAGGCAATTGCGTTATTATTTAAGCAGGACTAAGGATTTCAGGCAGTCTCAGCAGTTGTTTGTTTCTTTTGCTTTGAGTTCACAGGGCAAGCCTGTGTCAAAACAAACTATTTCTAGGTGGATTGGCTTTTGCATTGCATTTTGTTATTCCCATCATGGCAAGGAGATTCCAGCTGGGATTAGGCCTCATTCCACTAGGGCTACTGCCACTTCAACAGCATTTCTAGGGGGTGGCAACTAAGGATATTTTGGAAGCAGCTACTTGGAGTTCAGTGCATACTTTCTCTAAGCATTATCACCTTCCTATCTACTCTAAGTCTAGGGCTGGTTTTGCCACAGCTGTTTTGCAAGGCATGTTGTCAGCTCCTGCTTCTTTATGATTTGCCAGCCTCCCCTACCTCTGCTTTGGGATCTACCCAATAGTAAGGACTGCAGCAATGGGAAGAACATAGTACAGTTTTGTACCTACCATAAATGTAGATGTTCAGGATCCCCATTGCTGCAGTCACTCCTCCCTCCTTCCCTCTGTGTTTAGGGGTGGTTGTGTAGGTGAGGTTACATGCTTATATTTTTGTATATATTCTTGTATATATTGTACATATTTTTGGTGCAGGTATTTTGGGCCTTGTCTTTTTAGGGTCTTCTGACATCTGGGGCAAGAAAAGACTGAGGATATGACGTCGGTCATGCGATTAGTACCCCGATACTGGCCGTCGTCTAATGCGCCCTGACCGACGTCAGCCTTATACTCTGGTATTCGGGCCGACTGGACGGCGGACTATACCCCAATAGTAAGGACTGCAGCAATGGGGATCCTCGAACATCTACATTTATGGTAGGTACAAAACTGTACTTTTTCTGACATCAACTTACCTACAATTATGGATGGACTGTTTCCCATAGTTTTTTCATTCAGCCTGGTCGACATGAGCATCCTGAGGCAATGTAGCAATTGCCTCACATACACTGACAACCCACGTCTTCTAGTCCACACAAATCCATTATATGAGAGATGCATCTGTATCAAGAACCTAGAATCCAGGCTCTCTCACTTACCAGTCAGTTCATCTGATACTAAGCAAGTTGTCAGCATGCACACTTCACCTCCTGCACCTACCAAACCAACAAAACCTAAACCTGTATATGTGGAGCTCCTTACAAGAAGCTCATCTAAACATCAGAGACCTTCTAAACACAAACACAAGCACACTTCACACAATACAGCCTCTGCAGAGCGTAGTACACATAATATATCATGCACTAGTGTCTCACCAGTCAAGCCCCTAAAGGATAACACAAAAACAAACGTCTTAGTCATAGGCAACTCTCTTGTGAGACACACACACACGTCTCCTACAAGGTTGGATAAGGAAATGGTCAGCTGTCTGTCAAGTGCCAGGATCCACCACATCACGCATGCTCTCAAGTCTCTCAACAACAGGCACTGTTTTGACTCTAATAAACAAACCAAGTGGAAACACTTGAAAATCACTAATAAAATCAGAAGAAATGCTGTGATAACGGAGACTGCAGGCACGAACTGGATAACATCTACACTTTATTCAGCACAAAATAGCAACCACATGAATGCCTTGAATACAACCATGCATTTTCGTCCACACAATTCAGACTTCATCAGATCAGCACTGTTTTGACTCTGTCATAGTCCATGTTGTGAATGACTTGAGTTGTACCTCACTAGACTATATGAAGAGAGACATGACTGAGCTCTCAGATTGTGTCTCAAGCAGGTATGTCCCTAGCCTTAAGCAGTGTTTTACCTTTGCCTAGGATGATACCTCAATACAAACAAAAATTATTGACTTCAACAATTGGATTAGTTTCTGATGTAATTCAAAGGGGGATCCAAGATCTGTCAGTCTGGGATGACATGGTCGACGGACCTTGATTCTTTGCCAGAGAGATGATCTTCATCTGTCACCCCTGGGATTTCGGTTGTTGGCTAAGGTTCTTGCCATTCCCATAGTGCCTTTTTTAGGCAATGTCACAAGAACAAAATTCCTGATGTAAAAATCTAAAAACAACCTCAAGGTTGTTCTGCTAAATGCTAGGAGTCTAAACCAGAAACTGCACCGACTGGAAGCAGTCTTCACCATGGAAGATGATGACATTTGTGCATTCACTGAGGCATGGTTTAAAGCTGCAGAGAGAGCACCACAACTATACCAGGTTACATTTCCTTCCACACATTCAGACCACAAACTGAAGGTGTGAAAACTAAAGGAGGTGGTGTATCAATATTCATGAAAGATAAATACACCTCTAGATTGGTTAAACAGCATGATTTCCTTGAATTACGTCAGGTGCAATTGACTGTAGATAACACCCCTCTTTGGGTAATTGCCAGCTATAGGACCCCCTCCATGAATCAAGACCTCCAGTCAGCCTACTTGAATCTATTTGAGTTAATCAGGATACAACCAAACACCCTGGTTTTGGGTGACTTTAATTATCCGTCCATAGACTAGGCAAATTATACTTGTTCTAACACACTTGCCCAAAGGTTTCTGGATTTCATTAACTCCAATGTCCTGGACCAACTGGTTGATACACCCACAACAGGACAACAGGTCAAACATCCTAGATCTGGTTCTCACCAACATGGGGAACTTCTGCAACACCCCCAGTGTGTGGCCATCCCTGGTGAGATCTGATCATAAATCAGTCTCGGTAGAAGTAACTATAAGACCCCCCCCCCCAGCAACAACTAAATAGACTAAAAAACTTCTCTAAGGGCAATTACAACCTCTTACATGATAGCATAAATAGCTTCATAACCCCTCCACCAACTGATGGAAGAGGCACCTATGCAGAGTTATACACCGATGCTTTATACAAGCACCTATACAGTTGTAGTGATTCTGCCATACCTAACAGAACCAAATCAAAATCGTAAGGAAAAACAATCCTATCTAATGGTCAACTGCCATAAATAGTCTATACAACAGGAGAAAGAAATTGCTGTCTAAGAATAGGAAGGAATGATCTCAAAACTGGAAACACTCCCTCCTCAACTTAAACAAGCAAATAAGACTCCTAGTGAAAATCTCAAAAGCTAACTGTGAATCCAAATTAGCTTGCCTAACTATGAATAACCACAAGGTGTTCTTTAGTTACATCTGTTACCTCAAAGGTAAGGCCCAGAATTGCTCTGAACTCATAGTTCGTGGAACTACATATATAGAACATGTGAAAATAGCAAACCTGCTGGCTGACAGGGTCGGTAAAACGTCATTCCCCTGTCCCCTGCACATATACCCCAAAGCATCACTAACACCTGTCCCTTGTTTAGAGATACTAGACTTAAATGCCATCTTCAAGGCCACAAGCACAGCCTCTATATGACCAGACAACATCTTGGGCTGTGTTCGACATGGGTTAAAATAGAAATTAGCATCACCGTTGAGCAAGCTTTTCAATCACAGCTTAAGCACTGGCTTCATCCCAGCAGAATGGAAAACAGCTGCCTTCATCCCTTTGTATAAAGGGAGGTGCATCCACGGACCCTGAAAACTATAGACCCATTAGCTTGACCAGCCTTATCTCCAAGGCCATAGAATGGCTCATCATGGACCTTATTAACAAAGATGTAGGAAATCTCCAAATGCTCGACCCACCCAGTTTGGCTTAGTCAAAGCGAGATCATGCCTGTTAAGCTTGGTGGACTTCTTCGAGACAGTCACCAAAGCCCTAGATGAGGGCACATCTGTACATACGGCCTACCTAGACTTAGCCAAGGCCTTTGACACAATCCTCTACTCAAGCATAATTGATATACTTATCCAGCTGGGTATCAACCCATGTATTGTCAGGTGGGTTGCAAAGGGGCTTACTGATAGAACTCATACGGTCAAAATAGTGGACTCCACCTCCTCCAGCAGACCTGTAACCAGTGGTGTTCCACAGGTATCAGTTCTGGGACCCCTACTGTTCAGAATCTACTTCTCCAAAGTACAGGCTAAAACTAAAGGACTATGGCTGACAAAGTTTCCTGATGACTGCAAACTCAGAGCAGTCATTGACACCCCTAGCAATGTCAGTATCCTGCAAGAAGGTCTTACGCAGACTAATGACTAGTGCCAAAGTCATCGTTTGGAACTTAATGCAAAAAATGCATTGTCATCCATTTCAGCAAAGGTGATGTTCCTGTAAACTACCGCATCAATAGCAATACCCTAAGCACACAGTCAGTGGTGAGAGATCTGGGCATAAAGGTTGACAGCAACCTTAATTTCAATCACCATGTCTCCACAGTGGTAAGAAGGGCATTTTATATTGCTGATCTCATAAGTAAGGGCATTGTCTCCAAAAAAAAAAGGAGTTATAACCCCCCCTGTACTCTTCCCTCATGAAGCCAATAATAAGAGTACAATGCTCCCTTTGGCATGTTCCTTTCCAAATACCTGCAGCAATTGGAGAGGCCACAATGGTTCCTTACAAAGAAAATTCAGGGTCTTCAAAATCTGTCTTATGCATACAGACCAAAATCATTGTCACTTTACTCTGTGTCATACAGACTGCTCATAGGCGACCTGTGTCTTTCATATAGAGCAATCTATGACCCAGCTTTAATGGAAATGCTGCACATTTGCAAGTCAAATGTCACACATGTCACTCGCTCAAAGGACTTTAACCTGGTATGTGACATCAACAGAACTTGCTGGAGACAGATTTGTCTCACAGAGGTTGGCCCCACCTTTGCTGCAAGTTTCCTATTCATGCTAAACAAAGCCCCATGTTGGCACTATTTAAGCGCAATTTGGATGATTGGATGGATAACTGGAATTCCACCCCAGGGGTTCCACCTCTTGGACAGGGGCAATAAGTGCTGATTTTAGTGTCTGCTTGAACCAGATATGCTTGGGAATACAGATTGAACTTGGCTAGGCTTGTAAGGACCCTTGGGCCATTAACCTAGTAACCTCCTGTGACCCAAACTAATTGGGATCTAGGGTAGTTCAAATAATCAAATAAACAATTGAACCTAATAAAAAACTTCTAAAAATATTTTTGATTAACATTAAACAAGAAAAATAAAACAGATTTACTGTAAGTACAAAATGGTACAGTATATTATTGTAGTAAAATGTTTATTTCTCAAACTGTTCAGATTGCAGCATCCACCCTGTTTAAAGTACAACACAGTACAGTATCAAAAGTCCATCTACATAATGTGGTAGTAGAACCCACAGCGTTCTGCAATAAAAGCAACTATACTACCTGTTGTGCTACTAGGAGTGCTTTTAAATACTTTAGTACAATAGTGATACCATTTGCTAAACAAAAGTTGCAAATTGTAAACAGACTTGGCATAAGTAGGACTAAATTTCTCTTCCCCTGAAGCTCTCAGCTCCTTGTAAAATGCACTTGACACTCAACCATCTCTCAACTTTGTAGCACAAGAAATCGGAAAAAAGCTAAGATTACTTTACCTGTAAACATTTTGTTGTATGTACGAGTTTGTAATCAAAGCCAGAACATGGTGAACAACATTCTTTTTTAGAGCGTCTCAGTTAACAAAGAACAGTTTCGTTACTAATGGGCTGACTAGAAACTTAAAGAAATGGAATAAGCTGCAGTTACTGTACATGCGAGCGCACACACACACGCAAACACACACACACACACACATATATATATATATATATATATATGTGTGTGTGTGTGTGTGCATATATATATATATATATATATATATATATATATATATATATATATATATATATGTATATGACACTTTATAAAATATTAGTACTCCTATTAACTTTAGAAGCTGACAGAAAAAGACACTGTAAATTAACATTTCTGAAGTAAAAGAAGTGTAGAACTCATCATTATTGTAATTATTTATTAAATGTAATTCACCACCATTTCTCTCCGAATCTCCAGTTTTAGGAGGGAGAGAGCATTTTTTGCGCCAAAATCAGGTACAGTTGAGAGGTATGGGGGAGAGTTCTTACTGGGCAGATGTTCTTCGTGTTTCACTGTTACAGTCATTAGATTTGGGTGATCCTGCTGGCAGGTTGCCCTCAGCCGGCCTGAATTCCAAAGTCTAGGGTCTTGTGTCGGCTGCTGTCACCAGGTCGTCAGGGGTACAAAAGAAGCGGCCGACGCCATTTTCTTCAGTCTTTCTTGCCGGCGGTGCCCGAAGCAGAAGTAGTTCGCAAGTGCCGGTTGGCCGACTCCTGAAATTTTCGTTTTTGAGTTTCAGAACCGAAGTCTTCAATAAAGCTAAGTTCCCCGTTGGGGAAACTTTTTTCTTGCTCCAGACCGATGTCACAAAAAGTTAATAATTGTATTACTTGTGGTAAGCAAATACCTCATAAGGATTTTCATTCTTACTGTATTCCTTGCCTAGGCCCTGATCACGTTTCTGGTTGTCGGTTTTGTGCTAGATTTAACCAACGCACTGTTAAGCATCTGTATTCTTTTGATTTAAAGTATTTTGGTAGCAGGTTTAATTATCCTAAAATGTCGTCGGATAGGCATCCAACTACCGGAGTTTACAAAAAACGTAAAGAAAAGGATAAAGAAAAACAACCGAGGTCCAAAACCAACGAGGAAGCTTCTCCTAAGCCAATCGCCGGTTCTCAGTGAGGCACTTCCGCAGCCCCTGATACCCACTACTTTAGAGTCGCAGGCTGCTACCGACTCCCACGTGGATTCGGCCATGCCACTGGATACTCAAAGTATTGGAGCCTCGGACGCTAATCCCTCAGATGGGTCCGGAGCAGCTGAGCAGGTACCGGCTTCTGAGGGTGTATTCAGACCACAACATCTTTACATTAAAACGACTTCAGCTTCAAAGACAAAGACTAAAGCAGCTTCTAAAGCAAACAGACAAACTCAAGAGCCACATGTACAGGCCTCTATGCCCAAAAAACAGATGATCAAGATAGCCGAAGACCTGATTACTTTGATCAGGGGTTCCCATCCCCTTCCTGATAAAATGCCTAAGCAAGAGACTGACTATGAATCTTCATATCAGGTTTCTATTTCTTCTGATTCCTCTTCTGATCAGGGATATTCTTTACCCCCCTATGAGGATTTTGATGCTGAAGAATCTATACCTTCAGCATCCCCTCCTGAGGATTATTCCTTTGGGGAAACCTTGCATACCATGAGAGAGCATTTTCACTGGGAAAGCCAAGATTTATCAGAATCAAAAAAGAGGGTCAGGGATTTCCTCTTACTACCACAGCACAGGCCTCTAGCCATTCCTCCTGTGTTAAACATTGTAGATGATGTGTTTTCGGAGTCTCGTTTGACCCCTGACTCCTTGCCTCCAGCTCCTGTTAAGCCTGACAGATATTACAGGGTTCCTGACTCTCACAAATTGCTTTTTAAAAACCCTGCTGCTGACCCAGAAACTATTTCACAGGGTCCCAAGGGAGTTAAGGCCTCTACAGCAAAAAAAAAAAAAAACAACCCCCTCTGACAGGGATTCAAGAGCACTGGATAGATGGGGAAAAAAGGTTTACACATCTGCAACTTTGGCTATAAGGGCCTTAAACTGTCAGTTTCATAAGCTCAAGTACCAGCAACATCTCACCGGATTGCTTAAACAGAAAATGATGTAGATTCTGAATGTGCTGAAAACAAGGAAATGCAGGATTTATTGCATGCAGCAGAACAAGTTGGAAAACATACTTTGCAATGCGGTTTTGATTCTTTGGAGGCCTCCTGCAGGGCCGCAGTTACGGGTTCTGTAATTAGGAGGCATGCTTGGTTAAAGGAACAAAATCTGCCTGATCATGTTAAGGTTAAGTTACTAGATGCACCTTTACAGCATGATACTTTGTTTGGTGCTAAGGCAGAAGAGGTGTTAAAGAAAATGGAAGACAAAGCTAAATCTATGCAAACTGTTAGAGTTTTTACAAGTACAGCCACCTAGGTTTAGTAGACACTGGCCTACAAAAAATTGGTCCCTTCCTGTGTCAGACTGATCTCAAAAGGGCAGACCCAGATGCCCTAGGGGCAGATCCCAGGTGCAAGGTTCTTATAGGCCCAAGCAATGGGGTGCTTCTACCTCCAAAGCTGGAGAAGATAGATCACAAACATACAGAAACAGTCCCAATGACTTTCCCCTGCCTGCACCAAGCACTTATCTTCTGGCAGCACCCTTGGGGGGAAAATTAGCACTTTTTGCACAAAATTGGCACATTATAACCCAGGACAAGTGGGTTCTAAATATAGTGTCACAAGGCTACAAATTCCATTTCCATACTCTGCCAAAAAATCAATGGGCAGAGGAACAAAAACAAGTTTCATCCCTCATGGACATGGGGGCCATTCAGCAAGTACCAGAGCAGGAGAGGGGACAAGGATTTTACTCAAGACTGTTCTTGGTACCCAGAAAGGACAAGGCCTGGAGGTCAACACTAGACCTATCTATTCTAAACACATTCCTGGATATTCCAAAATTCAGAATGTTGACTTTGCAGCAGCTTCTGCCCATGCTGGGCAAGAACGCTTGGCTTGTGACTTTAGACCTAAAAGAGGCATACCTGCATGTTCCAATCAGACAATCATGCAGAAGACACCTCAGATTCAAGGCTGGTTCAATACATTACCAATTCTCTGCACTGCCCTTTGGCTTATCTAGTGCGCCCAGGGTCTTTACAAAGTGCCTGGCACCAGTAATTGCATTCTGCAGATAAAAATGAGTACAAATATACCCTTACTTGGATGACTGTCTAATTCAAGCAGAGAACAAGGACATTCTTCTTCAACATTTGTCTTTTGTGAAAAGACTACTAACATGCCTAGGGTACACAGTCAACGAAAGGAAATCAAAACTAGTACCCTCCCAAGATATAACATTCCTGGGTGCAAGCTTGAATACAACTGCCCAGATGGTTTATCTCACGCCAGACAAACAAAGGCAACTGACTACCTATTTCACAATGTTGGCAACAAAGACCCAGTTATCTGCAAGAAAAATTCTGCAGGCTTTGGGCTTCATGGCATCCTGCATCCTACTAATTCCATATGCAAGACTGCATATGTGGAAACTTCAATGGTACCTAAAAAGTGTTTGGACTCAACATTGCCACAGCCTGGAAACAATGATTACTCTCATTCCCTGCCTGCAACAGGAGTTTCGATGGTGGGCAAAGGCTTGTCACCAGGACAAGGGACAGCCATTCACATTACCCCCAGCCAGGCAGACACCAACAACGGATGCATCAGATTATGCCTGGGGGCCCACATGGCAGGAAGATGCATTCAGGGCACATGGACCTCAAACCAAATGCATCTACATATCAATCAAAAAGAGATGCTAGCTGTTCAAAATGCCCTGACAGCCTTCAAGGACCTACTTCAACCGGGACAACTGCTGATAAAGACAGACAACACCACAGTCATGTGGTACATAAACAAGCAGGGGGGCACACATTCTTACCCCCTTTGCAGACTCGCCATGACTTTGTGGGACACAGCTTTGACTTACCAAGTACATTTGCAGGCACAATTCCTGCCAGGAAAGGAAAATACTCTGGCAGATGAACTAAGCAGAAACCTCATGGATCCTCACGAGTGGCAGCTGGATCCACAAGTCTTCAGCATGATAACAAGGAAATGAGGGCACCCGGACATAGACCTATTTGCCTCCCCTCACAACTACCAACTAAAAAGATTCTGCACAAGGACTTATCACAGACAAGCATGGAAAGTGGACGCTCTATCTTTCAATTGGAAAAACCTATCAGTATATGCCTTCCCTCCACTGCCTCTCCTCCCCAAGGTACTCCTAAAGGTCAGACAGGAGAAACCAAAGATGATGTTCTTCGTTTTCACTGTTGCAGTCATTACATTTGAGTAATCCTGCTGGCAGGTTGCCCTCAGCCGGCCTGAATTCCAAAATCTTGGGTTCTGCATCGGCTGCTGCACCCCTTCCCTGATGTCAGGTCATCAGGGGAATAAAAGAAGCAGCCAACATCATTTTCTTCAGTCTTTCTTGCCACACGGTGCCCGAAGCAGCAGCAGTTCGCAAGTGCCGGTCGGCTGACTCCTGAGATTTTCGTGTTTGAGTTTCAGATCCGAAGTCTTCAATAAAGCTAAGTACCCCATTGGGGAAACTTTTTTCTTGCTCCAGACCGATTTCAGAAAAAGTTAATAATTGTATTTCTTGTGGAAAGCAAATAACTCATAAGGATTTTCACTCTTACTGTATTCCTTGCCTAGACCCTGATCACAACGTTACTGGTTGTTGGTTTTGTGCTAGATTTAACCAACGCACTATTAAGCGTCGGTATGATTTTGCTTTAAACTTTTTTGGATGCCGGTTTAATTATCCTGAAATGTCATCAGATAGCCATCCAACTACCGGTGTTTACAAAAAACGCAAAGAAAAGAATGGAGAAAAACAACCGAGGCCCAAAACCGATGACGAAGCTTCTCCTAAGCCAGTCGCCAGTTCTCAGTGAGGCACTTTCGCGGCCCCTGACGCACACTACTTTTAGAGTCGCAGGCCACTACCGACTTCCACGTGGAGTCAGCCATGCTGCTGGATACTCAAGGTATTGGAGCCTCGGATGCTAATCCCTCAGGTGAGTCCTGAGCCGCTGAGCAGGTGCCGGCTTCTGAGGGTGTATTCAGACCTAAACATCTTTACATTAAAACAACTTCAGCTTCAAAGGCAAAGAGTAAAGCACCTTCTAAAGGAAGGAAACAAACTCAAGAGCCACGTGTACAGGCCTCCATGCCCAAAAAACAGATGCTCAAAATGGCCGAAGACTTGATTACCTTGATCAGGGGTTCCCATCCCCCTCCTGATAAGAGACCTAGGCAAGACACTAACTATGAATCTTCAGATCAGGTTTCTGTTTTTTCTGATTCCTCTTCTGATCAGGGATATTCTCTTCCCCCTATGAGGATTCTGATGCTGAACAATCTATACCTTCAACATCTCCTCCTGAGGACTATTCCTTTGGGGAAACCCTGCATACCATGAGGGAGCATTTCCACTGGGAGAGCCAAGATTTTTCAGAATCTAAAAAGAGGCTCAGGGATTTTCTTTTACTACCTCAGCACAGGCCTCTAGCCATTCCACCTGTGTTAGATGTTGTAGATTGTGTTTTCGGAGTCTATTCTGACCCCTGACTCCATAACCCCAGCTCCTGTTAAGCCTGACAGATATTGCAGGGTTCCTCTCTCTCACAAATTTCTTTATAAAACCCTGCTGCTGACCCACAAACTATTTCACAGGGTCCAAAGGGAGTTAAGGCTTCCACTGCAAAAAACCCAACCCCCCTCTGACAGAAATTCAAAGGCACTGGATAGATGGGGAAAAAGGTTTACACATCTGCAACTTTGGCTATAAGGGCCTTAAACTGTCAATTTCATATGCTTAAGTATCAGCAACATATCACGGGATTGCTTAAACAGAAAATGTTGTTAAATTCTGAATGTGCAGAAAACAAGGAAATGCAGGATTTATTGAATGCAGCAGAACAAGTTGGAAAACATACTTTGCAATGTGGTTTTGATTCTTTGGAGGCCTCCTGCAGGGCCACAGTTACGGGTTCTGTAATTAGGAGGCATGCTTGGTTAAAGGAACAAAATCTGCCTAATCATGTTAAATTACTAGATGCACCTTTACAGCATGATACTTTGTTTGGTGTTAAGGCAGAAGAGGTGTTAAAGAAAATGGAGGACAAAGCTAAATCTATGCAAACAGTCAAAGATTTTTTACAAGTACAGCCACCTAGGTTTAGTAGACACTGGCCTACAAAAAATTGGTCCTTTCCTGTGTCAGACAGACCTCAAAGGGGCAGATCCAGATGCCCTAGGGGCAGATCCCAGGCGCAAGGTTCTTATAGGCCCAAGCAATGGGGTGCTTCTACCTCCAAAGCTGCAGAAGATAGATCACAAACATACAGAAAACAGTCCCAATGACTTCCCCCTGCCTGCACCAAGCACTTATCTTCTGGCAGCACCCTTGGGGGGAAATTAGCACTTTTTGCTCAAAATTGCCACATCATAACCCAGGACAAGTGGGTTCTAAACATACTGTCACAAGGCTACAAGTTCCATTTCCATACTCTGCCAAAGGCAAATGGCTGGCCAGATCTGCCAAAAAATCAATGGGCAGAGGCACAAAAACAAGTCTCATCCCTCGTGGACATGGGGGCCATTCAACAAGTACCAGAGAAAGAGCAGGGACAAGGATTTTACTCAAGACTGTTCTTGGTACCCAGAAAGGACAAGACCTGGAGGCCAATACTGGACCTATCTATTCTAAACACATTCCTGGATATACCAAAATTCAAAATGTTGACTTTGCAGCAGCTTCTGCCCATGCTGGGCATGGAATGCTTGGCTTGTGACTTTAGACCTAAAAGAGGCATACCTGCATGTTCCAATCAGACAATCATGCAGAAGACACCTCAGATTCAAGGCTGGCTCAATGCATTACCAATTCTCTGCACTGCCCTTTGGCTTATCTACTGCACCCAGGGTCATTACAGAGTGCCTGGCACCAGTAATTGCATTCTGCAGACAAAGAGGAATACAAATATATCCTTACTTGGACGACTGTCTCATTCAAGGAGAGAACAAGGGCATTCTTCTTCAACATCTGGCATTTGTGAAAAGACTTCTAACATGCCTAGGGTACACAGTCAACAAAAGGAAATCAAAACTAGTACCCTCACAAGAGATAACATTCCTGGGTGCAAGCTTGAATACAACTGCCCAGATGGCTTATCTCACGCCAGACAAACAAAGGCAACTGACTACCTATTTCAAAATGTTGGCAACAAAGGTCCAGTTATCTGCAAGAAAAATTCTGCAGGCTTTGGGCTTCATGGCATCCTGCATCCTACTAATTCCATATGCAAGACTGCATATGAGGAAACTTCAATGGTACCTAAAAAGTGTTTGGACTCAACATTGCCACAACCTGGAAACGGTCATTACTCTCATTCCCTGCCTGCAACAGGAGTTTCGATGGTGGGCAAAGGCTTGTCACCAGAACAAGGGACAGCCATTCACATTACCTCCAGCCAAGCAGACACTAAACGGATGCATCAGACTATGCCTGGGGAGCCCACATGGCAGGAAGATGAATTCAGGGCACATGGTCCTCAAATCAAATGCATCTACATATCAATCAAAAAGAGATGTTAGCTGTTCAAAATGTCCTGACAGCCTTCAAGAACCTACTTCATCCAGGACAACTACTGATAAAGAAGACAACACCACGGTCATGTGGTATATAAACAAGCAGGGAGGCACACATTCTTACCCCCTTTTCAGACTCGCCGTGACTTTGTGGGACACAGCTTTGACTTACCAAGTACATCTGCAGGCACAATTCCTGCCAGGAAAGGAAAATACTCTGGCAGATGAACTAAGCAGAAACCTCATGGATCCCCACGAGTGGAAGCTGGATCCACAAGTCTTCAGCATGATAACAAGGAAATGGGGATGTCCCGACATAGATCTGTTTGCCTCTCCTCTCAATTACCAACTAAAAAGATTCTGCACAAGGCCTTATCACAGACAAGCATGGAAAGTGGGCGCCCTATCATTCAGCTGGAAAAACCTATCCGTATATGCCTTTCCTCCACTGCCTCTCCTCCCCAAGGTGCTCCTAAAGGTCAGACAGGAGAAGCCAAAAATGATACTGATTGCCCCAGATTGGCCATGCCAGTACTAGTATCCAATACTAAGGAACTTATCTCTATACCCAGCTTGGACCTTGCCTCAAGTACCTCGACTACTGCTGGACAAAGGCCTATCTTTTTCATCAATTAAAATTCATGCCTCTGCCATTTTGGCTCATTACAATACAGAGCCACCACTTTTTTCTCACCCTTTATTAAGGCAGTACCTCAGAGGAGCCAAAAACTTAAGGCCCCCAAGGAGACTACCAATACCTGCATGGGACCTAAACTATGTCTTGGAAAAGCTCACCCTGCCTCCTTTTGAGCCAGCTGCTACTGCTGATATGAAGTTTTTATCCTGGAAATCAGCTCTGCTTTTAGTAATTACTTCTGCAAGACAAGTTTCAGAGCTACAGGTGCTCATGGATGAGGAACCTTTCATCATTTTTCATCCAGACAGGGTCTCCCTGAGGACAAACCCAACATTTATGCCTAAAGTAGTGTCCACTGCAGCTCTTAACCAAGCCATCCATCTGCCAACCTTTTACCCAAATCCACAGAACAAGGGGGAGAGAATTCTGCATTCTTTGGACATACAGCCAGCTTAGATTCTACTTGGACAAAACCAAAGCTTTTCTGGAAGACAGAGCAATTACTAGTGGCATATGCTGTAGGATCACAAGGAAAGCCTATCTCAAAGCAGACTATTTCTAAGTGGTTAGGCTACTACATTCTTTTCTGCTACTTACACCATGGCAAGCCAGTGCCTAAGGGCATTAGGCCTCATTCCACCAGAGCTGCAGCCACCTCAGCAGGGGAGTACAAACAAGAGACATTTTAGAGGCGGCTACTTGGAGTTCGGTGCACACCTTTACAAAGCACTATCATCTGCCACTTTACTCTAAATCCAGGGCAGGCTTTGCCACTGCAGTTCTGCAGGGCCTCATAGCCGCTCCTAATGCTGTTTAGCTCCAGCCTCCCAACCATAGCTTTGGGACTCTACCCAAATGCAATGACTGCAACAGTGAAACACGAAGAACATAGTACAGTTGTGTACACTTACCATAAATGTAGATGTTCGAGTGTATTCACTGTTGCAGTCCAGGTTACCCACACTCCAGCCCCCTGTTTTCAATGGCTCGTATCTTTCCTTCTCTGATTTATACAACCTATGTGGTGTATTTGCTTATAGATGAAGATAAAAATTATATCGGTACATTTATTGTTTTATATATATATATATATATATATATATATATATATATATATATATATATATATATATATATATATATAAATTTTGGCTGCCCTTTTAAGGGGCACCTGACATCTGGGGCAAGAAAAACTGATGAAAATGGCATCTGCCGCTTCTTTTATACCCCTGACTACCTGACATCGGGGAGGGGGGGGTGACAGCAGCCGACGCAGGACCCAAGACTTTGGAATTGAGACTGGCTGAGAGCAACCTGCCAGCAGGATTACCCAAATGTAATGACTGCAACAGTGAATACACTCGGACATCTACATTTATGGTAAGTGTACACAACTGTACTTTGTAGCATGGGAAGAGGAAACGTTGTGAAACCTTGAATGTGAGTGTTAAAAATCTGTTGTCAGTTTCAAGGTTAATGCAGTGAATGTCATCAACATTTGCTACATATATTTTTGATTAACATTAAACAAGAAAAATAAAACAAATTTACTGTAAGTACAAAATGGTACAGTATATTATTGTAGTAAAATGTTTATTTCTCAAACTGTTCAGATTGCAGCATTCACTCTGTTTAAAGTACAACACAGTACAGTATCAAAAGGCCATCTACATAATGTGGTAGTAGAACCCACAGCGTTCTGCAATAAAAGCAAGTGTACTACCTCTTGTGCTACTAGGAGTGCTTTTAAATACTTTAGTACAATAGTGATATCATTTGCTAAACAAAAGTTGCAAATTGTAAACAGACGTGGCATAAGTAGAACTAAATTTCTCTTCCCCTGAAGCTCTCAGCTCCTTGTAAAATGCACTTGACACTCAACCATATCTCTCAACTTTGTAGCACAAGAAATTGGAAAAAAGCTAAGATTACTTTACCTGTAAACATTTTGTTGTATGTACGAGTTTGTAATCAAAGCCAGAACATGGTGAACAACATTTTTTTTTAGAGCGTCTCAGTTAACAAGGAACAGTTTCGTTACTAATGGGCTGACTAGAAACTTAAAGAAATGGAATAAGCTGCAGTTACTGTACATGCGCGCGCGTGCACACACACACACACACACATCATGTATATATGTATATATATATATATATATATATATATCATGTATATATATATATATATATGTGTGTGTGTGTGTGTGTGTGTATGACACTATAAAATATTGGTACTGCTATTAACTTTAGAAGCTGACAGAAAAAGACACTGTAAATGAACATTTCTGAAGTAAAAGAAGTGTAGAACTCATCATTATTGTAATTATTTATTAAATGTAATTCACCACCTTTTCTCTCCAAATCTCCAGTTTTAGGAGGGAGAGAGCATTTTTTGAGCCAAAATCAGGTACAGTTGAGAGGTATGGAGGAGAGTTCTTACTGGGCAGTTGTAGCATGGGAAGAGGAAGCGCAGGACAAATGACTAAACCTCCTGTGAGTTTTGCATCAACTTTTTCCAACTTTTCTGTACGTTTTTTGAAAAAAAAAAACTAAGATTCTCTTCCTGAAATATCATAATATGATATAAAATATTACTTAAGTGGCCCTGGAAAGGGTGGCCATCTTAAAATCAGAGTTTGGATGACACGGACGCTGAACTAGCTCAGAATTTAAGATTTTGCACCACATTATCGGTTTTGTAATAGTGTAGAGAAGTATGCTAAAATGTGTGTGTGAGCTTGAATGTAGGGGACAGCCACCCTACTTAAATCTGACTCTAGCCACATGCAGCATTCTGTGTGTGTGTATCTGGGATTGGCACTTGGACCCTCCCTTCTGCACTGCCATTGACCCGGCCGAAAGGCAGGGGTTGTGAAACCTTGAATGTGAGTGTTAAAAATCTGTTGTCAGTTTCAAGGTTAGTGCAGTGAATGTCATCAACATTTGCTACATCTGCAATAGTTTGGTCTGCTCAATCATTCGGCCTGTCTGATGTCTACCTAAACCAAGATCAGTGGTGGCGAAGCTACTACTGAGGATAATGACAGCTTTAACAAAGTAAGTCACACACCTGCAGTAATAACTGTGCAGCCAAACTTTTCATGTAGATTTTAGCCGAAGAATTCCAACATGATGCCTTACCAGACTGAGGGATACTTCCCCCTGTATCTAGTAAATGCAACAACTGATATTGCCCACCAAGTGAAATGAAAATAAAAAAAATTGTAAGCCTTATTTGGAGGAACTCTCAAGACTGTAGATCACAACATGTTTTTCTGTGGCTCCTTTTCAGAATAAAATGTTCATAAGCAGAAGTACACACTTCACTGATGTCTAAGAATATTCAGTCTGAATTTACAGTGTCTGTGTAGGTTGGGAAATGCTGTGTATGACGAGATATTTGCCTGCAAAATGGTCAAGGTTTAAATAATGCACCCCTGTCTTTCCTGAGCTTTTTCACCAACAGTTTTATTTCTGCAATACACAGACACATCCCCACACACACTTGTTGTTCTGTGAAGTGAAGCAGCAGTGAACATCAAATTCTGCACAATAGGAGAGACATGTACAGATACAACAACACAACTCCTAGGATGGCTGTGTTTGGATAATTAACATTCAGATAATTGATGCTCGACTGTATTTCTGTGTAAGTTGCCCCTTTCCTTTTTTAAAGGTCCAATTCCAGTTCATTTAGCCCCCCTTTCTATCCTATCTTCTGATGGCACCACAATAGAACCAACAACTCACACAAAACTTCTAGGGGTCACTATTCATGAGAGTCTAACTTTTGGCAAACATGTCGCCTCAAATATCAAAAAAGTTTACTTCAAGCTTGGCACACTATATAGGGCCAGACCATATCTTACTTGCACCAGACTAGCCACTACTTGGTCTCACCTACTTTCTACCCTACTCTGTGGATCTCATATTCTCACCAATCTTCGTAAAACCAACCTAAATAATCTAGAATCCTGCTACAAGATTGCTAAGTTTGCTGCTAATGTCCCTCAGAGGACTCATCACTGTACTGCCCTCTCTCAGCTCAACTGGCTAGAACTCCCTAACCTTCTTACTCCCAACCAACTCATCATGGTCCACAAACTACTTCACCAGTCCAGCACCTGCTCTGCTCTATCCAATCTGGTCCAACCAAATCATAAACCCAGGCCCCTTAGATCCTCCATCAAATTGATGTTAAGGGTCTCCTTCTCCCACAACTATCACGGTGACTGCCTCTATTATAATAACGTTTGTAAACAGTGGAGTAACCTTCCTCAAAATATAGCTAATAGTCCACACTACCAAGACTTCAAACAACTACTACGCAATCTGGCTACTCACTGGCTTTGCTCCTGTCATCCCCCAGGCTGACTTCTAAACCCACCATTTATATTCTACTCTCCTCACTCACCTCTCGCTGTTTCATTTGCTCTACACCCACTTCTGCATCTTCTCTTGTTTATACTAACCTACTACTGTATGGCACCATTCAAAGTTCACCATTGTGACAATTGTACTCTGCTGGAAACTGTAATGTTCACGCCTCCATTACTTGAAAGAATGTTCTCAAGGAATACTTTGAATACACTAATTATGCTGTTAGACACTGCAAGCTCAAGCATGGATAATCCTACAAAGTTCCTCTATTTAACTTTAACTGTATAATATACATTTTAGTAACACTATTCATACATTCATAGGTGTGTACTAGGCTAAATGGCCCTGGAGCATTTACAAGCCTAGCCCATAGAAGTACCCTGACATCGTGTCGCCCGATGTTAGTTCCCAGTACCTCTATCATGTAGAGCCACTGGAGTGATCCCCAGGGTGAACTTTCTATTTCCCATCCACTCATCAAGATTTCTCTTGAAGAGGGCCAGTGAGGTGCTCCCCATGACATGTATGGGAAGTCTATTCCAGAGCATGGGCAGTCTCTGCGTTATGAATCTGTCTCTCCAGCATGTTCTGTTGATTGTGGTAATGAGGTTGAAGTCTCTGGAGTGTGTGATGCAGAGAGATTGGGATTTCTTTAGATGTAGCATTTCTAACAGAGCTGGGTCAGACATGGCTTTGTAAGTCAAGCAAAAGTCGCCTCTTAGTAGATGATATGAGACAGAGAATAGCTGGAGTTTTTTAGTCTGTCCATATAGGACATGTGTTTAAGGCCTAGGATCCTCTTCATGAGGTACTTTTATGGCCTTTCCAGCGGTTGCATGTGTCTAGTGAGGTACATGCCAAATGGGGCATTATACTTGATCGGTCTAATGAGGGAAGAGTAGACAGAGATGATGACCTTTTTCTTCCTGGATGCAAAACCCTTGGTAATGAGATGTGTCACATAGAAGGACTTTCTGACCACAGTGGCAATGTGGTGGTCGAAGGAGAGGTTGCTGTCAACCTGTGTCACCAGATCTCTTACAACGCCTTCAGTGGGCTCCCATCAATGTAGTAATTAGTGGGAACTGAGTTTTTACCAAAGGGGATGATGAAACATTTTTTGGCATTAAGCTTAAGGCCATGGTTTTGACACCAGTCATTGGTCTTAGTGAGGCCTTTCTATAGGATGTCTACATCACTTGGGGAGTTAATAATGGCTCCCAGCTTGCAGTCATCTAAACATAATTCTTTAAAAATCAAGCAGCTGAAAAGAGAAGTAACTTAGCTGAACAATGTTATTTTAAATGACAGTAATGTTTGCTCTTTCAAAAATTGCAAAGACATGTTGCTACCTTGATTACTAGAAAACATAACAAGTCAGCGCGTGATTTTGCATCTTATGCTAACATCTCAGCTTATGTTTTGAATAATAATAATATTTGTCTGTCGGCTATTAACAGTGATGTAGTACATGATGCAGGTGAACAACAGATGAATGTTTCAAAGTATAACAACAATAGCGCTAATAAAAGACAATGGTAACACACTGATTTGTAATGATGACTCAGAAAAAGGTAGCAGTTCTTGTACTTCTTTTCAAATGAAGTTACCCGAGGAAAACAACAATGGGGGGGGGGGCAAGGAGAAAGGGAATGTAGGTTCCAAGAAAAAGGGAAATACCACAAAAGGTAGTCCCCTCAAATAAAATCTACAATCTCAGTGATTTAGAACTTACTGATGCTGAACTACGGTCCTAGAAAAAGGATTTTCCTTTCTCCCTCCCATTAAGGCACCACTTACCGACACATTTATTAATCTTCAGTTATATATTAGAAAATTAAATTTAAATTATGCTTTTGATGGTGTTGAATATAGTTCCAGCACAGAATATAGGAAGCCTAGTGATATTAATCCTAGACTGATGCCAACACTTAATGAGTTTAGTGAACTTTGTGAAAATGAAATTAGGTGTATATGTAGCATGAAACAAAATAAGAAAGTTTTTTTATTTCAGTACTAGTGAATTTATAGCATTGAGAACTCTCAAACAAAGCCATAATTACCAGTTTATGAAAGCCGATAAAGGAAATGGCTTAGTCATTATGAAAGCATCTGATTATAAAATCCGTATGAACAAACTGTTGAATGACAAAAAGAATTATTAGCTAGTAAGTAAGGATTTGGTTAGGAGAAATTTTGGACACATTGACAATTGTTTAATGGACTTGTTGAATAGAAGCTATATTAATTTAGCCACTTCTGGATTCCTTTCCATTGAGGAACCAGTATTAGGCAGTTTGTTTGGAATACCAAAGATCCATAAAGATTTGGTAAATTCTCCCTTAGGCCTATTGTTTCGGCAAAGAAGGGGGGAGACAGTTACTGTTTCACACTATTTGGATTATTTATTGAATCCCCTTACATCTAAAACACTTTATTTTTTAAAAGACTCATGGCAGTTTTTAGATATATTCATAGGTGTGTACTAGGCTAATGGCCCTGGATCCTTTACAAACCTAGCCCATAGGATTACCGTGACATCATGCCACCTGACATTAGTTCCCAGTGCTTCTGTCGAGTAGAGCCACTGGAGTGATCCCCGGGGTGAATTTTCTATTTCCCATCTACTCATCAGGGTTTCTCTTGAAGAG
This sequence comes from Protopterus annectens, assembly GCF_019279795.1. Classification (NCBI taxonomy): domain Eukaryota; kingdom Metazoa; phylum Chordata; order Ceratodontiformes; family Protopteridae; genus Protopterus; species Protopterus annectens. Next base: position 143,852,000 of record NC_056748.1, on the reverse strand, counting down.
GGCCAATGAGGTGCTCTGTTTGACATGTATGGGAAGTCTATTCCTTAGCAAGGGCAGTCTCTGGGTTATGAACCTGTCCCTCCAGAACGTTCTGTTGATTGTGGTAATGAGGTTGAGGTTACTGGAGCGTGTGGTGGGGAGGGATTGGGATTTCTTTAGGTCTAGAATTTCTAACAGAGCTGAATCAGACATGGCTTTGTGTGTCAAGTGGAGATCACCTCTAAGTAGGCGATATGAGACAGAGAATAGTTGGAGTTTATTTGAGTCTGTCCATATAGGACAAGTGTTTAAGGTGTAGGATCCTCTTTCTGAGGTACCTTTGTGGCCTCTCCAGTTGTTGCAGGTGTCTAGTGAGGTACATGCCAAATGGGGCATTGTACTTGATTGGCCTAATGAGGGAAGAGTAGAGGGAGACAATGACCTCTTTCTTCCTGGTTGTAAAACCCTTAGTAATGAGATGTGCCACATAGAAGGACTTTCTGACCACATTGGCAATGTGGTGGTCAGATGAGAGGCTGCTGTCAACCTGTGTTTCCAGATCTCTTATAACACCTTCTGTATTCAGTCGACTACCATCAGTGTGATAATTCATGGGAACTGGGTTTTTCCCAAAGGGGATGATGACACATTTTTTGGCATTGAGATTAAGGCCATGGTTCTGACACTAGTCATTGGTCTCAGTGAGGCCTTTCTGTAGGATATCAACATCACTTGGGGAGTTAATAATAGCTCCCAACTTTCAATCATCTGTGAACGTTGTCAGCCAGAGACCCTTTGTGTTGGCCTGGACTTCAGAGAAGTAGATACCAAACAGGAGAGAACCGAGGACTGAACCCTGTGGGACTCCACTTGTGACTGGTCAGCTGTCTGACTTGGAGTCCGCTACTTTCACATTGTGGGTTCCATCTGTGAGGCAGTTTGCAACCCACCTGGTGATATAAGGGTTGATGCCTAGCGTAGTGAGTTTTTCTATGATTCCTGAGTGAGGAATGGTATCAAACGTCTTGGCCAGATCAAGGTAGGCTGTATGGAACCACCTTGTCTTCATCCACAGCTCTGGTGACTGACTCAAAGAAGTCAACTAAGTTGAGCAGGCATGATCTACCCTTCACAAAACCAAACTGTGTGGGATCCAAAGTTTGGAGATTCCCTATATCCTTGTTTATTAGGTCCATGATGATGCGTTCTATACCTTTGGATATCAGACTCGTCAGGCTAATGGGGCGATACTTCCCAGGGTCTGTAGTCGCTCCTCCTTCTGAGAAGTAGATGCCAAACAGGAGAGGACCCAGGAACAATCCCTGTGGGACTCAACTCATGACTGGTCATCAGTCTGAATTGGAGTCCGCTACTTTCACACTGTGGGTTCTATCTATGAGCCAGTTTGCAACCCACCTAGTGATATAGGGGTTGATGCCTAGTTTGGTGAGTTTATCAATAATTCCTGAGTGGGGAATGGTATCAAAGGGCTTGGCCAGATCGAGGTAGGCTGTATGAACTGCCTTGTCTTCATCCACAGCTCTGGTGACTGACTCAACGAAGTCAACCAGGTTGAGCAGGCATGATCTACCTTTCACAAAACCAAACTGAGTGGGATCTAGAGTTTTGAGGTTCCCTATGTCCTTGTTAATTAGGTCCATCATGATGCACTCCATAGCCTTACATATCAGACTCATCAGGCTAATGGGGCGATAATTCCCAGGGTCTGTAGTCATCCTCCTTTATGGTGAGGATGACTGTAGCAGTGCGCCATTTATTTTATTTATTTATTTTATATTTGTTGACTGGGTTTGTCCAACTGGGCTACAAATGCCCATTTTCAGCTGAGGCCCGAGGAGAAAAGCTCCAGCAGAAAATAGAAACTTTACACATTGAATGCATATAGAAATACATTAATCAGTACCACAAATTACAGCATTACAGTGCCACACATTGCATTCATCAGTACCACACATTATTGCATTTCAGTGTCATACATTAAACTCTGGAAGTGAAATACATATAGAAATACATTCATCAGAGGACTACATTCATAATTACATATTATATACATAATAGTGCAATAGTTACATAGCTGAAATATTTTACTAGTTATGTTTGTATAGTGATGTACCAAGAGGAGAAGATAAAGTAGTAAGTTTGTTTATTGAATGGAAGGAAGAGAGAAGAGATGACGGTTATAGGGGAGTGTTTATGGGGATAATGACATTGGCAAGTCCATTTTCATGAAGGTATTTTTTAGTAGGACCGCCTGACGGCAGGATAACCCAAGTGTGATGACTGCAACAGTATATACACTCGAACATCTACATTTATGGTAGGTACAAAACTGTACTTTTTGAATTGATTGGGATGTTCACGGGTCTTATATCTAGTGGTAGGCTATTCCAGGCCTTGGAAGGGTTAAAGCTATAGACTAGGTGACCCATTTTGGTCCTTGGCTCAGAGATTTTAGTAGGCCTTGTTCAGAACATGGAGTAATCTAGTGGGTAAGTAATGAGAGATTAGAGATGAGATAGTTGGACAGAAAGAGTGTTTATAGAGAATGGAATGAATAATCTGAATTTGATAGGGACAAACCCTAAGGTCAGACTGTGATTGAATAGGTCACACAGGTGTGGCATCAGTTCACTTTGTAGTCCATGCAGAACACAGCCAGGGATATTGTCTGGTCCCATGGAAGCTGTATTCTTGGCCTTGTACACGCAGCTTTAACCTGTGCTGCAGTAATGCTGGGTGCCTAACATTGTATTGTGATTGGTCCTTTAGGGTGAGTAAATTTGGCATAGAATCTGTTGGCCAGTATGTTGGCAATATCTGTTGGTTCAGTATAGGAGGTACCATTGTGCAGTAACTCAGAGCAAACCTGGGTATTGCCATGGAGTTTCTTGATATAACTATAGAAAGCTTTGTGGTTGTTTTTAGTGTCTTCCACAATTCTGCCTTCATAGCTGTTTTTTGAGGTTTTGATGAGAGATCTCAACTTTTTGTTCAGGCTAATAAGGGAGTTTTTCTTGTGTTGGAATTTCACCTTTTTCTGCAACAGTTTCTTCCTTCTATTGTAGAGTTTATTAATGGCAGGGGACCACCAGATTGGCTTCCTTTTTTTTTTTGGAGGATAGCATCTTGGTTCTGTTGGGTATGGCTAGTTCCATGCATTTATGTATGTGCACTGGTGTATGATTCCACAGTCATGCATCTATTTTCCATTGACATGGGTGCCATGAAGTTAGCCACAGCTTTTTTTAGGAGCCCAAAGTCAACTTTAAAGAAGTTTTTCATGGTGGTTACCTTGCGGCGGGTGTGGATGAGATGTGGATGAGATGTCGTGGTGATTGTGGTCTGATCTAACCAGGGAGGAATTGACTATTGGTGTAGAGCAATGGTTGCCCATGTTAGTAATAACAACTTGAAAGTTATTTTAGGCAGCAGTAATCTATCTAGGGTTTTAGGAGATCATCCTACATTTGTTTACAAAAATTAGCTAATATTAAATCTATTCATGAGATAGGTAGGCCAACTGTTTCTAACACGTTTCGTGGCCCGAGGGGGAGTTATCTGTGCCACAACTGTAAACAATGTAGGTTTATAGATTCGTCCAAAAGTATCTGTTTCTCACATATCCAAAAGATGATTTATAGCAAGGGCAGATTCAATTGTAAAAGTTATGGTATCGTTTATTTGGCTTCCTGCACAACCTGCAGTAATTTCTATGTTGGAAAAACTATTAGGGCACTTTACAAAAGAATATTTGAGAATCGCTTGGCAGTAAAGAAAAAAAGATTTCAACAATGCTTTGGCCAAACATGCGAGGAATGTACAGACTTTAAGAATTTTTTTTTCTTTATATTAGATGTTGTCAACCAGGCACCTTATGTTACAGATTGCAGTACTGCTTTAGAAATTAAGGAACTGAAGTGGCAAGTGTTTTTAAATGCAGAAAGATTTCCTGGGTTAAATGGAACACTTAATATTAAGTGCCTTTTAAAAGACAGATATCACTATTAATGTTTTATATGTTAACAAAATGTTTTTGTTGATATTCCCTTAACCCCTTTAATTTTATTCAGTTTACATATTTGTTCTGTGATTGGATGATTGATTTATCATTTTTATTTAAATAAGTCTTTGTAAGGTTGGTTATCTTTTCTGATAAAGTTCATTATATTACATCGAATGAAAGCGCTAAACGACACTTCTAGTGTCAGTGGTCCTTTTTAGTCCTGACATTATGTTTTTTGGTTCATAAGTTTAATGAGGGAAGAGTAGAGGGAGACAATGACCTCTTTCTTCCTGGATGCAAAACCCTTAGTAATGAGATGTGCCACATAGAAGGACTTTCTAACCACAGTGACAATGTGGTGGTTAAAGGAGAGGTCGCTGTGAACCTGTGTCCCCAGCTCTCTTATAACGCCTTTAGTGTTCAGTGTGCTCCCATCGATGTAGTAATTAGTGGGAACTGAGTTCTTCCCAAAGGGGGTGATGATGCATTTTTTGGAATTAAGCTTAAGGCCATGGTTTCAACATCTGCCATGGGTCTCAGTGAGGCCTTTCTGTAGATTGTCTGCATCACTTGGGGAGTTAATAATGGCTCCCAGATTGTAGTTGTCTGTGAACTTGGTCAGCCAGAATCTCTCTGTGTTGGCCTGTACTTCTGAGAAGTAGATGCCAAACAGGAGAGGACCCAGGAACAATCCCTGTGGGACTCAACTCATGACTGGTCATCAGTCTGACTTGGAGTCCGCTACTTTCACACTGTGGGTTCTATCTATGAGCCAGTTTGCAACCCACCTAGTGATATAGTGGCTGATGCCTAGTTTGGTGAGTTTATCAATAATTCCTAAGTGGGGAATGGTATCAAAGACCTTGGCCAGATCGAGGTAGGCTGTATGAACTGCCTTGCCCTCATCCACAGCTCTGGTGACTGACTCAACGAAGTCAACCAGGTTGAGCAGGCATGATCTACCTTTCACAAAACGAAACTGAGTGGGATCTAGAGTTTTGAGGTTCCCTATGTCCTTGTTAATTAGGTCCATCATGATGCACTCCATAGCCTTACATATCAAACTCATCAGGCTAATGGGGCGATAATTCCCAGGGTCTGTAGTCGCTCCTCCTTTATGGTGAGGATGACTGTAGCAGTGCGCCATTTATTTTATTTATTTATTTTATATTTGTTGACTGGGTTTGTCCAACTGGGCTACAAATGCCCATTTTCAGCTGAGGCCCGAGGAGAAAAGCTCCAGCAGAAAATCGAAACTTTACACATTGAATGCATATAGAAATACATTAATCAGTACCACAAATTACAGCATTACAGTGCCACACATTGCATTCATCAGTACCACACATTATTGCATTTCAGTGTCATACATTAAACTCTGGCAAGTGAAATACATATAGAAATACATTCATCAGAGGACTACATTCATAATTACATATTATATACATAATAGTGCAATAGTTACATAGCTGAAATATTTTACTAGTTATGTTTGTATAGTGATGTACCAAGAGGAGAAGATAAAGTAGTAAGTTTGTTTATTGAAGGGAAGGAAGAGAAGAGATGACGGTTATAGGGAAGTGTTTATGGGGGATAATGACATTGGCAAGTCCATTTTTCATGAAGGTATTTTTTAGTGGATCTGGGACCGCCTGATGACAGGATAACTTAAGTGTGATGGCTGCAACAGTATATACACTCGAACATCTACATTTATGGTAGGTACAAAACTGTACTTTTTGAATTGATTGGGATGTTCACGGGGTCTTATATCTAGTGGTAGGCTATTCCAGGCCATGGAAGGGTTAAAGCTATAGACTAGATGACCCATTTTGGTCCTTGGCTATTAGATTTTTTTTAGTAGGCCTTGTTCAGAACTGCGGAGTAATCTAGTGGGTAGGTAATGAGAGATTAAAGATGAGATAGTTGGACAGAAAGAGGGTTTATAGAGAATGGAATGAATAATCTGAATTTGATAGGGACAAACCCTAAGGTCAAACTGTGATTGAATAGGTCACACAGGTGTGGCATCAGTTCACTTTGTAGTCCATGCAGAACACAGCCAGGGATATTGTCTGGTCCCATGGAAGCTGTACTCTTGGCCTTGTGCAGTGCAGCTTTAACCTGTGCTGCAGTAATGCTGGGTGCCTAACATTGCTCCGGTATTGTGATTGGTCCTTTAGGGGGAAGAGAGGGGTAAATTTGGCATAGAATCTGTTGGCCAGAATGTTGGCAATATCTGTTGGTTCAGTATAGGAGGTACCATTGTGCAGTAACTCAGAGCAAACCTGGGTATTGCCATGGAGTTTCTTGATATAACTATAGAAAGCTTTGTGGTTGTTTTTAGTGTCTTCCACAATTCTGCCTTCATAGCTGTTTTTTGAGGTTTTGATGAGAGATCTCAACTTTTTGTTCAGGCTAATAAGGGAGTTTTTCTCGTGTTGGGATTTCACCTTTTTCTGCAACAGATTCTTCCTTCTATTGTAGAGTTTATTAATGGCAGGGGACCACCAGATTGGCTTCCTTTTTTTTTTTTTGGAGGATAGCATCTTGGTTCTGTTGGGTATGGCTAGTTCCATGCATTTATGTATGTGTTCGTACAGTGCACTGGTGTACGATTCCACAGTCATGCATCTATTTTCCATTGAAGTTAGCCACAGCTTTTTTTAGGAGCCCAAAGTCAACTTTAAAGAAGTTTTTCATGGTGGCCTTGGATTTACCTTTGTGGGTGTGGATGAGAGAGATAATGGATTTCGTGGTGATTGTGGTGGGATCTAACCAGGGAGAGGGTGTGTGGTTGTAGAGCAATGGTTGCCCATGTGTTAGTGTAGGTCAAGGATCGGGATGCTGCTTATTCTATTGGGGTAATAAGAGCTGGTCAGGGCATTGGAATTGATAGATTCAGGAAGCGTTAGGCCAGTGTATTGGTACATGAGTAGTTTTCCCAGTTTATGGAGGGTAGTTGAAGTCACCTAGTATGAGAGTGTTGGGTTGGACCCTAATAGTTTCTAGGGTGCTTAGGAGCGTAGAGTGAGAGTCTTGAGACATGGTTGGGGACCTATAGCGAGCTATGACCTGAATCACCATCTTACCCAATGTTAGTTGTACCTGACAGTACTCTCACATATGCCACACATTGCATTCATCAGTACCACACATTATTGCATTTCAGTGTCATACATTAAACTCTGGAAGTGAAATACATATAGAAATACATTCATCAGAGGACTACATTCATAATTACATATTATATACATAATAGTGCAATAGTTACATAGCTGAAATATTTTACTAGTTATGTTTGTATAGTGATGTACCAAGAGGAGAAGATAAAGTAGTAAGTTTGTTTATTGAATGGAAGGAAGAGAGAAGAGATGACGGTTATAGGGGAGTGTTTATGGGGGATAATGACATTGGCAAGTCCATTTTTCATGAAGGTATTTTTTAGTAGTGGATACGGGACCGCCTGACGGCAGGATAACCCAAGTGTGATGACTGCAACAGTATATACACTCGAACATCTACATTTATGGTAGGTACAAAACTGTACTTTTTGAATTGATTGGGATGTTCACGGGGTCTTATATCTAGTGGTAGGCTATTCCAGGCCTTGGAAGGGTTAAAGCTATAGACTAGGTGACCCATTTTGGTCCTTGGCTCGTAGATTTTTAGTAGGCCTTGTTCAGAACTGCGGAGTAATCTAGTGGGTAAGTAATGAGAGATTAGAGATGAGATAGTTGGACAGAAAGAGGGTTTATAGAGAATGGAATGAATAATCTGAATTTGATAGGGACAAACCCTAAGGTCAGACTGTGATTGAATAGGTCACACAGGTGTGGCATCAGTTCACTTTGTAGTCCATGCAGAACACAGCCAGGGATATTGTCTGGTCCCATGGAAGCTGTATTCTTGGCCTTGTACAATGCAGCTTTAACCTGTGCTGCAGTAATGCTGGGTGCCTAACATTGCTCCGGTATTGTGATTGGTCCTTTAGGGGGAAGAGAGGGGTAAATTTGGCATAGAATCTGTTGGCCAGTATGTTGGCAATATCTGTTGGTTCAGTATAGGAGGTACCATTGTGCAGTAACTCAGAGCAAACCTGGGTATTGCCATGGAGTTTCTTGATATAACTATAGAAAGCTTTGTGGTTGTTTTTAGTGTCTTCCACAATTCTGCCTTCATAGCTGTTTTTTGAGGTTTTGATGAGAGATCTCAACTTTTTGTTCAGGCTAATAAGGGAGTTTTTCTTGTGTTGGAATTTCACCTTTTTCTGCAACAGTTTCTTCCTTCTATTGTAGAGTTTATTAATGGCAGGGGACCACCAGATTGGCTTCCTTTTTTTTTTTGGAGGATAGCATCTTGGTTCTGTTGGGTATGGCTAGTTCCATGCATTTATGTATGTGTTCGTACAGTGCACTGGTGTATGATTCCACAGTCATGCATCTATTTTCCATTGAAGTTAGCCACAGCTTTTTTTAGGAGCCCAAAGTCAACTTTAAAGAAGTTTTTCATGGTGGTTACCTTTGTGGCGGGTGTGGATGAGATGTGGATTTCCGTGGTGATTGTGGTCGGATCTAACCAGGGAGGAATTGACTATTGGTGTAGAGCAATGGTTGCCCATGTTAGTAATAACCAGGTCAAGGATGCTGCTTATTCTATTGGGAGTAAGAATGAGCTGGTCCAGGGCATTGGAATTGATGAATTCCAGGAAACGTTGGGCCAGTGTATTGGTACATGAGTAGTTTTCCCAGTTTATGGAGGGGTAGTTGAAGTCACCTAGTATGAGAGTGTTGGGTTGGACCCTAATAGTTTCTAGGGTGCTTAGGAACGTAGAGTGAGAGTCTTGAGACATGGTTGGGGACCTATAGCAGGCTATGACCTGAATCACCATCTTACCCAATGTTAGTTGTACCTGAAGTATCTCACATGTGCTATGCTGGGCTACCAGTCTGGAGGTGTGCATATCCTTTTTGAATATGGAGACACCACTGCCTTTGGAGCTTCGGTCCATATTCTGGGGCCAAAAGGTGTGGAATGAATTGTAGCCTGGTAGTGCAGGGGTGCTTTCTGCTGCTTTAAACCATGTCTCCATTACAGCACAAAAGTCGATGTTCTCCATTTTGAGGAGTGCTTCGAGCAAGTACATCTTGAGATTTAGACTTCTAGCATTGAGCAGCATGACCCTCAGATTGCATTTATTTATAGCTGTTACAGTGGTAATTTGGTCCTTGGATCATCACCTAAAAAAGGCACTATAAGGGTGGCAAGAGCCTTAGCCAGTGTCCAGAAACCCAGGATGACAGATGCAGGCCATCTCTGGCAAAGCATCGAGGTCTGTCAGTCATGTCATCCCAAGCAGACAGATACTGGATCCTCTTAGAATGATACCAGAAACTTAGCCAATTGTTGACATCAATCATTTTCTGCTTGGACTGCAGTATCATTCTGGGTGATGGTAGGATGCCGCTCAGGGCTAGGGTCATACCTGCCTGGGCCACATAATCCGAGAGCTCCTCCATGTCTCTTTTCATGTAGTCCAGGGAGGTGCATCTCAGGTCATTCACACCCACATGGTCAGTGACAGAGTCATACTTGTACTTGTTGTGAAATGACCTGAGTGTGTGTGTTATGTGTCGGATTCTGGCACCTGATAGAGAGCGGAGTGCTACTTTCTCCTTATTCAACCTGTTGAGTGGGACATCAGTGTGCCTCACTATGGAGTCACCTATGATTAGTGTATTGGGCAGACTGTTTTGTCTTGGGTGCTTAGGTTGAGGGGCACACTCTGTAGGTGAGCTGTGTGTCTTGTGGTTTGTGCTGTATTGTGGTGGTCGAGTACACTTCTGCCTTGGAGGTCTCTGCTGTTTGGGTAGATTTCTATTGAGAGCCTCCACAAAGGTGGGTGTGTGGTTTGTGTTTTTATGTGAGAGCTGTGATGGTGGGTGTTCTGGAGGGCTATGTGTTGCATGTAGTGTGGTGCAGATATTGATCTTCTCCTCTTGAACAGCTATTCTGGTCTTGGCCTGAGAGTGGATGATTTCCAATTTGGATAGTTAAGTGCATCTCTCACAAGTGCGAATTTTTGGATGTAAGAGGAGAGGGTTGTCTGTGTACACAAGGCAGTTTCTACACTGCCTCAAATGCCCAAGTTCACCAGGTTAATAGGAGAAAGCGTAGGAAACTGACCTTTAGACATGCCAGGAGGGATGGTCATTATTACTAGGTACTGTAGCTATTTCCTTATATATTCCTTTTACAGGAAAAATATAATTCAAGGAGTCTGTACAGAGTACTGCCAAACACTTGAGGGGAAACTAATATGTAGACCCTGAAAATTTAAGGATGAAGTATTTAGGCAGATATTCTGAAGTTAGAAAGAAATCAAGCAGTACTTACTGAAAAATAAAGAATTAGCTTGTCAAGAATGATGAAAAGAGGGGAGTCTCATGAATGGCTACTGCCTGACTACTGCTAATGCTGGTCTCAGTATAGCTTCACTCTGTTGGGATACAATACTTCTTCTCTCACCAGAAGAAAAATTTTAGCACCAATCCCAAGAGAAGCAGGCCACGGCCTGTTTGGTGATCCACAGTCTTGTCCCAGATGATGCAAGGGTCTGCAGGCTGTAGACTTTTTCTGATAGATGCCTTGAATAGCAACCAGACCAATCAGGTACATTAAGCACAGACATTCACTCTCCAACCAGAAAGAGTCAGGAATCAATGCACTCTGCTCCTACTCTCACCAGGATCAGAATATAAGTACAGATTCCAAGCTGTCACCTATAAAGCAGTTATTCGGCTTTCTGGTGATCAGCAGTCTCCAGGAAATAATGTAACTGCACTCCTTCTCTCACCAGGAGAAAACAGAAGCACTAATCCCAAGATGACTACTGAAAGGCAGAATGTGGGCACTCCATTAACTGGTGGTCTTGCAAATAGATGCTTAAAGGTAAGATGAAAAAATGGTTTATCCTAAACTCTACAGTGTGCACTAGAGGAGTTGGATGTGAAAGTAGGTAACTTAGGTTTTACCTGTCTAAAAAGTTACGTTTTAGTGGAGAGTCACTATTTTTAAAACAGCAAGAAGTTGTTTAGCTGTTTGTTTGAAGTAGTTGTTTGAAGTTCAAACCTTTACATGAATCTCTGCGTATTTGCAACTAAGTGCACTGTTTGTTATATTTGTATATTTGTACTTTTATACTTGTACTTGTCTCAAATATTAAATGTAAATTATGTACAGTTTTCTGGAGCTTTTCTCCACAGCCCTCCACTGAAAACAGGCCACTGGCCCAGTCAGACACTACCCAGTTAACAAATTTTATAAATAAATTAAATAAATACATTTATCTCTGTTACCATATTCAAAACTTCAAATACAGTTGGTTTAGACTTTGATTTCTGTTTTCTAGTAATTACATTTTTGGCAGCCACCAGAATTAAACTTAACAGGGCATTAATTTGTCTTGGCATTTCAAATCTTGTGTTCAAGTTCAAAAGAATCACTTCCTTAGTTACAGCCATTTGCTCACCAAATATTTCTGACAGAGAACACTGTAGGGAATTTTTGCAATCTGCCAACTTATTACACTGCCAATATGTATGTCCACAGTTACCTCTTTATTCCTAATCACACCTCCAACATTCTTTGAAGTCTGCATGGGGTGTAAAAATAACAATGCAAATATTTCCAAGCAAAAGTCCCATACCTTCTGGACTTTGTTGTATACTTGGGAGCCATACATATGTCCTCCCATTCTTCCCGGGGAAATTGTTTATCTAATCTCGATTCCCAATCTTTTCTAACGTCCTCTGATTAGTTCTTATAGTTAGCATGCAACATCTTATATGCTCTAGTAGTTATCCTTTTTTAACAGCAGCTTCTATTCTAGAGTCACCAGAGTGGGTCTTTCACTTAGGTTTGCCCTATCCTCTTCTATGCCTATACTCTGATATCAATCCCTGATAAGAGTAGGTAGTCTCTAGCCTACAATCCAAACATCTTCTTCATCTCATCCCATTGTATTACCTTTCCTTCACTAGTTAACTCTCAATACTTTGGTTCCTTTTCCAGTTTTGTCCAGTAAATTCCAGCCCCCTCTTGCCTGTTCTGTGTACCCCAAATTGGAGTCATCCATATCTGCAAAATCTCCTTTCTTCATTCTCCTGTTGGGTTAGTTCTTACAATACTTTCTGCTAGTTCATCAATATAATATAATATAGTATAGTATAATATAGGTTCATAGATTAGTACTGGGCTAACTGCGCTTGCAAGCCATTTTAAGCCTAGCCAATTATCCCTTCTGAGACTCAAACCCTACACCTTGTGTTTGTAAGGCAAACACCTTAACCATTAGGCCACCCTCCCAACCCACTGGACTTATATATAATATAATATAATATACTATATTATGCCAAGAAGACTTCCAATATGGCTGCATAGTGAGTAACAGCTTAATTAAAGCTCTCCCATTTTGAAAATAGAAACTCAGAAAATACAGCCAGTGAATTTGTCTTTTTGGATAAAATTCAGTTACTGGCTAGTAAGTGTGTTGCTTAGATGCTAGCAAAGATAAAATGTAGAGAATATGAAAGAACATCAACCACAAAAGGTGAGGAGAAAACATTGGCTGGGAAGAATTCTTCACTTGTTCATCAAAAAGCAGTTCAAGCTCCAGCTTTGGTGCAAGATGTGGCTTGCAGTAATCTGTAGGAAAAGCATTTCAAATATGCTCAGAGCTGATTAAAATAAATGAAAAGGGAAGGAGTATATCAACTCAAAAAAAGGGCTGGAAAAAAGGAAGAAGCTTTAAATAAATATTCAGACGAGATGATAAAACTGCAAAAATCAGAAGTCAAAATGAAGACAAGGCTGGCTAAGCATGAGGCAGTTCATGAAAAGATGTTTCAAAAAATGGTAGAATTAGAGGACAGAGCATGCAAGGAAAACCTGAGATCTGTTGTACCAGAGAAACTGGAAAGAACAGACTGTATTAATTTTATGAACTCAAAAATAATCATCTGGACTGGTATTCCACAGCCAGAATTGTAAATTGAAAGGTCACATCATGTGTATGCTCCAAACCTGGCCACAAAAAAAGCAGCTAAGATCTCTAATAGTAAAGATGCAGTCTTACCAACAGAAAGAGTTCATTCTGACAAAACTATGGCAGAAGGACAAAGTACTAAAAGTTGGAAACAGTAGAGTGTTTGTGGAAAATGATTACTCACTGTACACCAGGCAGATGCGAAGTACATTTATTTCAGAAATCAAGTAATGTTGAGAAGCAGGTGTGTATCCAGCTGTCTTCAGAATATTTTTCCTGGAATGTCAAAATCATTTTTTGATGCAGAAAGTGCTAAAGAGGAAATACCTCTTATCCTTCATATATCTTCCTAATTAACCATATTATTGCATCAAGAAATGCAAATGCTTCTATTGCCCTACTCATAAAATCCTATCAATTTTCTCTTCATCAAGACCCAGCAGCAACAGCAGTATTTTCTTTCATTCTGCTTCCATTTGGATCATTGCTCTGTTAATGTTATCAGATGTTTGCTGTCCTCCATAAAACCACATCACTCCATATCTATCCAGTTTGGCAAAACTTTTGTCATTGTTTAGCTAGTATAGATGAAAACACTTTATAGTCATGGTTTAAAATGGAACTGGGTGTATATGAAGCTGGGTGTGATGACTCTTTACCATCTTTAGGTATTACAGCCAGAACAGCTTTCTCACTTCTTTCCATCCTTCCAAACTTCCACAACAATGCCATTTGTTCCTGGAAATTTTCCTGCAGAATGTTTATACGTCGCCATTTTTATTTCATCTCCTCCTGTGTTGACTGTTCATTTTTGCGCCTCATCTGCCTCTAACCTTGGCACAATTAAGTCTTCCATAAATATTTCCATGTGCACTTTTTCTCATTTTCCACATTTCTCTGCTTTGTTCAAATTTCCCAAAATTCTGAATTATCTCTAATACATTTTACTTATTTCTGTTTATTTATGTATTTGACATTTGTTTACTGGGATAGTCCGACTGGTTCACAGAACCCATTTTCAGCATAGGCCCTGTAAGAGAAGCTCCACATACAGACATTTTAGTGAGTCAATGAACAGATTATAACTTTACAATGTATAGCTTGATAATACTTTACAACATAATACATGATCAGATTAAAAACTTAACGTAGAGCTAATTAAAAATCTTAAGACATATTCATGTGCTTAACATTGCAATAGTTTCCTTGAGAGATGTGAGAAGTAAGTAAACAATGTAGTTAGAAACAAGTAAACATGGCACTCATTTAGAATACAATGAGCTTCATGGGAGTTGGAGATACAGAAAATAAGGTTTCAGGTTAGCAGCACACACTGGATGAGGTGAATTTAGGCTTGACGTATAAAGAAGTAAATGATGTGATAAGGCCCACTCTAACTCCTGCAAGAAAATCTTCACATTGGTCTGGAAAGAAGAGTAATAGCATATCAGTTTTAGAACTGCAAACATAGTGAGAGTTGAGAGACAGGAAGACGATACAGACTGAGATTGGGACAACAGAAAGAGAGTAAGTGGTGGGGCTTCATAGATATGGGAGTTTAAAGAGATAGAAGGAGAAAGGGGGGAATTTGTGGTAGCTGAGGTAGAAGGGAGATTAGACTGGTGTTTTGTGCATGTGCAGAGACGTGTTGTTTAGGTGTTCTTTTAAAGAGTCTTTGAGTCTCTGGCCTGGGATTGATCTGGTGGCTGGAGAGGGAGAGTTCCATAATTTTGAGACAGAGAAAGAGTATAGACAGTGACCTGATCGTTCTGAAGTTTTGGAGATTGCTAGCTGTTTTTTTGTTGTCTGATCTTAAAGACCTGTTAGGTACATAGAGTTTAATTAGCTTGTCCACAGCAGGTCGGTCAGTGGGTTTGTAGATTAAGTTGTGCATGAGAGATGGATGTATACCAGTTTGTTGGGGAGTTCAAATAGTGATTTACTGTGGTGTGTGTTGTGTGACATCCCCTCTCTGGGCCAGTAATCAAGGTGCCTGAATCCTCACCACTGACACTGGAGAGGGACATTCACTTGCAACAAAAATGGATACATTCAGTATTTCCAGATGCAGCTCTCTGCATCATGCACAATTTCCCTTAAGAGCAGACAGGGAACACACTTAGCCCGGAGTTTGGGTTTCTCTCCGTCTCTCTCCCCAGGTCCTCACTAAAGCTTCCTACTGGCACAGCTGTTGAGTTAAGTCTTCAGTCAAGTGTTCAAGCCAAGTCCTCCTGCACCCTTTCTGTGAAACCAGTGCTGCATGTCCCTGCCCAAAGCAGCTGATACACACATACTCTTTGAGATTTGATTTGCACACACACACACACACGCGCGCGCACACACACACACACACACACACACACACACACACACACACACACACACACACACACACACACACACACACACACACCTGGGGAAGGTTGGCACAGGTTTACTTGCTATGCCCCCTTCACCTCAGACTGTAAGGTAGTTACTGCCACCAGACACTCCCAAGCCAGCTACTCTAAGGCTCTTACAAGGATACCCAATTATGTTGAGTGAAATTAGTATTAATACAGATGGTAGTTTGACCAATGCAGCAAGGCTTTCAGGAGTGGCCAGAGAGTCAAACAGATGTGAGTTTTCTCACAAGTTAAAATATTCTCTAAAGGACCAGCCACAATGAAAAGTTTAAATATATTTGATAAATAATAAAAGAACATCCTTTATAAATACCATGAATAGGGCCAGACAGGAAGGAAACTGTTTCCATAGTGTTCCTTGACCTCTGTAAAATGCTTGACATGGTTTCTCATGCGTTACTTCTCAACACACTGTCTAAACTAGGATGCTTCCCCACCACAGTACAGTGGTTTCCAAGTTTCCTACATGATCAGAAGAAAACCATGTAATGGCCAAACCAGCTTTCTCTGGATCTTCATAACCCTACAGAAGACCCTCAAGGCTCCGTCCTAGGTTCCTTACTGTGTAATATATTCACAAATAACTTACATACTTCCTCTCCCCAGGGAGCAATATGCAGACAATTCCACCATTGTCTGTATTTGTAAAAGATATTAAAGCATGTGGATGTAGTATGTCCAGGTCAAAAGCCATACCGAATTTGAGTAAGTAGGTTATTCTGCAGTAGAGAAGTCATTAATTGTTGGTTGATACACCTTTCGAGAATTTTGGATATAGGAGATAAGATGAATATGGGGCAAAAGTTGGATATTTCTGTGGCATTACCTCCTTTGTGGATAGAGGTGATATGAGATCATTTCTACATGATAGGGACTACAGATTCAATCAGAGATCTGTTTATTAGGATGTGGATTGGATAGGCAACTGAGTCAACTGCAACTTTAAGATATTGTGGAGGAAGATTATCTGCTGATGTGGAACAAAGTTTTAGTTTGAGTAGTAGGTTTTTATGGTTGCTGTGGGTATGGGCTGAAATGAAAAAAGAGGACTGGCTGTCTTTGTGTTGGTTATGTGTGTTGTTGTGGGCAGGGTCTGAGTTGGCTGATGAGAAATTGTTGGTGTTTCAGGTTGGAGGTGCATGAGGAGGGGGTCCTGTGTTGGAGTTGTTTGTTAGGTCAGCTATACATTTTATAAAGTGCTTATTGAAGTCTTTTGCTATAAGGGATGGTGGGACATCGAGTGCTGGAGAGTGTTTGCTTGTCCCTGAGTTGAGAAGGGTTGATATTGAGTGCCAGAATTTTTGGGGGTTGCATTTGTGTTGTAGTTAAAGGTATGAGGAGTAAGATTTCTTGATTTTGTTTACTAGTTTATTCATGTTGTTGCAGAGTGTTTTGAAGTGGATGAGATTTTGCTCTGTTGTATTTTGTTTCCAGGAATTCCAGGCTTGCTATCTTTGTTTCATCAGTTAATATATTCAGTCTTGGGGTACTCCATCGGGTTGCCATGCTCCTTTTATTCATGGGGGGGCTAGATTATCAAGTATTTTTGAAAAGGTATTGAAGTAGTGGACAGCATCATTGAGAGGCAGGAGTTTTAGGAGTGTCCAGTTGATTTTTTGGAGTAGATCATTAAATTTTTGTTGACTGAATTTAGTTGAGTTTATGACTGATTTCAGAGTGTATGTTTTAGCTGGTAGGTGTTGGCTGTAATAGCAAATGTGGGAAGATGGTCACTAAGTGAAACAGAGTGTGCTTGAGGAGGAGAAATTGGTTGGGTGAAGTACTAGGATCCAGTCTAGTGGAGATTGGCGAGTGAAGTCTTTGTTGTACCGAGTTGGGCTGTTAATTAGTTGTAAAAAAAAAGAACATACAGGTTAATATTATTATAGGGGAGGCAGCTTGACTGGAATGGCAGTCAATGTTCATGTCACCTAGGATTACTGTCTCATTATTTTTTTGGGATGTCCAGGTTAGTATATCTTTCATGACAGGTATATTGTTTCCCGGTGGATGAGATACTATATATTCTTTTAGTTTTATTAAGGATCAGAAAGGATATTGGTATCTCAGAGTTGGAAAAGGTGGGTATATTGTTTGAGTAGGGTGTAATGCTGAAAACAGAATGGTATAGAAGGGCTATCCCTCTGCCTTTATTTTTATGTTTATCTAATCTAGTAATGGCAAAGTTGGGAGGTGTAATTTTGGTATGTTTTATGTTGAGGTTTAACAATGTTTCAGTCGGGGCTAGTATATCAGATTTGTTTTGATATATCCAGCTGTGTAGTGGGGTTATGTATTTGCATATACTTCTTAGGTTCAGTGTTGTTATATTTAGTTTTTTAGGGTCAACTTTGGGTTCGGGATTTATAGTTGGTCCTGGGTTTGGATGTATGCCTCCACTTTGAAACATAATGGAGATTAGATATGAGTACAGTTGGTTGCATTTTGTTCTTGTATTTGGAGTGAGTTGCATAAAGTTGGATTTACTGGGCATAGTGGCAGCTAGTCAGGGGCTGGAGACATATGGAAGGGTATAGTGAAATAGCTGAATTGAGATGTTTCAGAAGTTAATTGGTTTAAGGGGTGTTTGGTTGTAGATGTTAATGTGTAACTGTGTGTGGAGATTTAAGATGATAGTGGTGTGATGAGGTTAGGGATTGCTGGTAATGAGGTTAGACAGGATAATAGTAACATCTTGAAAGAAAGTAAAGGGTATAGTGATGTCAAAAACATATGTCAAATGGGCTGTAGCAGAAGGTTTATAATAGGCTAAGGACTAGCAGGTGACATACTTTCGGAGGCGGTCTGTTTAATTAGTTGTTGATTGTGGATGGGGGAAATAAATTTAAATGTGAAGGTATGTGGCTGTTTGGAATGTGGGTGGAGTGCATACAACTATAAAGGTAGGAGTAGAGGGGGTGGGTAGGGAAAGGGGGTAGGGTAGGCAAACGGAGCAGGTTGAGTTGCCAAGGCTGCTGTCTCTCAGTAACCTGTCAGTGAGTACTTGCAGTTCTCTGACACAGATTGTATTAGTTTATAGGCAGTGCTTAGTGTGTGCACTATAGGAGTTTGTAGTGTAGACAATTGTAGAATGGTAACGTATTCTTTCTATCCATGATAAAACAAGTTGTAAGGGATTGACGGAGACTGCTTGAATGCTTGTTTTTGGAGAGATATTTATATTAATTAAATTCATGGGTGATTATTAGCTGGGGAGGTAAATGCAAGATTTATTAATGGATTACAGACTATGGGAAGGAGGGGAGATTAGGGTTTTGAGTTGTGTTGATGCACGGAGGGAGCCTTTGGACAAATTACAGTTATGTTACAGTGCTAATTAGTTAAAATAAAAACATACATTGAAGTCTGGGTCTGTAAGGCAGTAGAGAAGCTGGTGGTATAGCAAGCACTCCTTTAGCTGATGTGAAAGACCCTTTGTTGTTGTTGTTGCGTTTCCTTTATGGTTGACGTTGCTGGGATTTTTTAGCGATAGGGATTGCTTTGCTGTTTGGTTGGATAGAAGTATCTGAAATAAAAAGGCGGGGATAGCTGTGAGAATGGAGAATCAGGATGAGAAAAAGGATGAAAGGAAGGAAATATAGGCGAGATTGAGGGAAATGAATGAGCTTAGAATATGGCGAGATGCAAGAGAAAACAAAGACTTATTTGTAGCAGGAGGGTAGAAGGTTATGTAAGGCATTTAGAGCACACTAAATGCTGTTTTTTATAAAACATTGAAGAGAAATTAGACTGCTTGAGTACAAATGTGCATTATTTTGTTTTACATTGAAGAAAATAAAATATTTACAGTTCCAAATACTGTTTTGTTTCTTTTTGCCCAACTGGTAAGAGGCAAAAAACATTTGTATACTATTTAGTACATGTTGAAATAGTCAGAACAACCAATTTATGTTCAAAGATAGTGAAAATATCTCACAAAAACAGTACTGTATTCCAAATACTAAGACCATAAAAGTGTATTAGAATAATTGTTTAATGGAAACAACTGTTCAAGTAATAATAGAAGTTTTGTTAAAGAGTAGCCAATTAGCCTTTTAAACCTAGTAGCAGTTATTTCAGATAGTCACTAGCCTGTAATCAATAGTAGAATTGTTTGCTAACAGTTAACCACAGAAATGCATTAGTTTCCTTATTTAAAAGGAGTTTCTAATTAAATAAACATTATTTGAGGAAGTCACCAGCCTATTTAACAAAGAAACACTTCAATCTTGCATTACATGCAGTAATCTAACAGTTGAAGAGATTGTTGTGGGTCAAAATAGCCCAAGGAATGCATTTACTAACACCTTTAAAGATAGTCGCTAGTTAAGGATTGTTTGGGGAGGTTGCCAGCCTAATTACCAGAGAGTGTGAAGAATATAATTGTGTAAGAATACTCTTGGGTCAAAAACCCACAAATGAATTGGTTTCCAAATCTAAGGTCCTTGATAGTTAGATAGCATTATTAGAGGAAGTTGCTAGCTTAATTAACTAAAGAAAAGCCAACTTAGTTAACTAAAGAAAAGTCTTATTCTAGCAGTAGAAACATAAATGTAATAGTATAACAGTTTAAAAGATATTCACTGGTCAGAGTAACAGAAAAATGACTTAGTTAACACATTTAAGGTGGTCGCTAGTTAATCATTATTTTACCATTTAAAAGATCGCCACTAGTCAACATTGCATAAAATGTCTTAGTTACCCTGTGACATCCATGCATTGGCCCAGCAATCAAGGAGCCTCAATCCTCATCACTAACACCAGTGATGGGGTGTCCACATAGGGGAGGATAACAAATACACACACAGAAAAGTACAATTTCCCTTAAAAGCACACATAGATCACATTCAGTCTGGGGCTGATTTCTCTTTTTCTCTCCAGATCCCCAATAAGACTCTTCACTGGCACAACTATAGGGTCCAGATCTCAGCCTAGTGGTCAAGCTAAAACCTCCAGCACCCTCTCTGTCCAACCAGTGCTTTGTGTCCCTGCCCAAGTAGCTGATACACACACACTTTAAGATATTAGTTATATACAAACACAGACACTCCTGGGGAAGGCTGGCACAGTTTCTCCAGCTATGCCCTCTTCTCTGCCAGCCTGTAAGGTTGAAATTACTGCCACCAACCATTAATGTTAGCTACTAAAAAGGCCCTTAACAAAGGGTGTCCAATTATTATTGTGCAATATTATTATCCAAATGGTAAGTGTGACTGAACAGCAAAGCTTATTGGAGTGACCTGGACAGTATCACTATATACATGCAATGTACTCTAGAGCTTAAATTATGTGTACACAAAATAGCCACAGTTGAAAGGTTTAAAAATATTTAATAGTAAAAAATAAAAACACAAGACAATACTTCTTACTACACAATGCTTGTCAAGAGTTCAGAAATCACAGAGAAATGCTTAAAATAATACAGTAGAAATGTTCTGACATCAATACAGAAAAAAAAAAAACGAATCCAATCTTCCTATTTCCTAGTTATATCTAAGAGAAAACACAGTTCTAAAATAAACTTAGATATAGAGCATAGACAGAGTGCTGATGATGTTGAATGTTCTCAAGAAAGATGCTAAATGCTCTGAGTTTCTCTGTCCTTAAATTGATAACACAGTACCACTGACTCATTTCATATAAAATCATTATTTTCTGTTTCCCGGGCTAACAGAAGCTCAGAGTGTAACAGGCCCTTTTGACCTTGCACCTGGTCAGGAAGCTACAGCAATAAAAGACATTATTCATGCAAATTCTAGCAATTAACTCTAGTCTCAAAACAAAAGCAAGAATTCCTTCATACAGACATCTCGGCTCCGGGTTATGTGATCTAACCTTTATACACTGCTTGACTTATAAGCTTTCCTACAGCAGAGGGCACTGTTGTTACATTTTTGCAGTTCCACATTTAACACAGTTTTCTTCCATTTAAGAGAACGAGCTTGTGGCTTATATTAATATTTACAAATGACAGAATTATCTACAAAATTCTACCTGGCTAGGCTGACAGCCTTCACCTATCTTCACATACCCCATTTAATGTAGCTGCTGGTTAAATAGCATTATTTTAGGGGGGGTCACCAGCCTATTTACCAAAAGGAAAGCTTCCTCCAACCATTGAAAGCAACAAATCATAATTAAGTCTTTCTGATGGTTGACATTGGTCTGCTGTTTACCAACAGTCTGTTACTTACCAATAGAAAGACTTTCTTGAAACATCAAAAACTCTAGAGCAATTACTGTGACATTCTGATGGTAGTCGCTAAACAGAGTAATACTGATATTCAGCTGTATAATGGGGTCACTAATGTATAAGCCAAGGAACAGTTATTTGAGGAAGTCACCAGTAAATTATTATTAGAATACGATATCCTAACAACAATGACCTCAGAATTAGATTAAGTAATAAATGTAAAGGTTGTTAGTGTAGTAGCAGTTTTTAGGGAGCCGCAAATATATTTAAAGCAGGTAAAAGAAAAAAAAACATTATACCATGGCCATGCCTTATTTTATTTGTTTAGATATGGTCACTAGTCAAGTTAGCACTACCATAGTTGATTTAGGGAGTCGCTGTACAGGATTTCTGGTTATTTTACTTATTATAACCTCCTTAAGGTTGGCAACAACCCTTTCTACTTTCTGATTGCCTAAGTCACTGTGCTAAATGTTGTTGCGCACTAGAGTTATTATCAAAAAAGGTTACTTAACAGCAATCTTTTTAAACTTTTACATATTATCCAGATGCTCACTTATGTTCTCTTGAGTACTCTGCATTTGTACCTCTTGTGTGAGATTCCCCTTCGTCTACAGTACTTTAACTTTTTTCAGCTACTGTATTATTTATTTTTCTTTTATTTCTACTACATTTTTAAACTCCATTTTCATTTTATCCATCTCAGTAGCTATAACTTCTGAAGAAATTTCTCTCTTTCCTAATAAGTTTTGAATAACTTCCACTACCCATTCCTTAAATTCCTCTCTTTTTAACAGGTACGTGGGAAAGCGCCGGTGTCTCATTTTTAATCTGTCACCCTAATTTTTACCTTAGTTTTTATTGGTGCATAATCTGAAATAGTTGTTGGATGTGGGTAAAAGCTTTCAGTTAAATGCACACGTTTCTGTGAAACATAATTCCTATGTAGTCTAGCCCAGTTTTGTACCTTAGAGAATAATATGTAAATTCTTTGCATTCCTTCTACTGAATTCACATCCTCCATACCAAATATTTTCATAAATTTCTTCAGAAATCTACCCTATTTTGTTATTTTTTCCCTTCTAGGTCCCCCATATGCATTTTCATTATTGCAAATCAAGTTCCATTCCCCATGTTTAAGAAATATTTCCTGCTGAAAGCTGATAATTTCTCCCAAATTTTCTTAAGCTCAGTAAAAGCAGTTTTTGGTGGAATGTAAATACATGCCAGTGTAATCCTGCTCCCTTGCCAGGACACCCTTACTGCCACAAATCTACCATTATTATTTTTTTTCTTCTTCTGTCACAATGGAAGCTTCTCAAGCAGTTAGTATAGTTACGCCCTGCTTTAATTTTGGTTGCTTTTGATCAAGAAAAGATCTGTATTCATGCCTGGCCATCCTTGGATATGTTATTTTTTTACCATTGCTCTTGATCACCTCTTATTGTCTCTGATGTTAGTGTATGTCTGTGATGTTAGTGTATGGTGCATGTACTCATGATCTCCTCTTATTGTCTCTGATGTTAGTGTATGGCGCATGTACTCATGATCACCTCTTATTGTCTCTGATGTTAGTGTATGTCTGTGATGTTAGTGTATGGTGCATGTACTCATGATCTCCTCTTATTGTCTCTGATGTTAGTGTATGGCGCATGTACTCATGATCGCCTCTTATTGTCTCTGATGTTAGTGTATGGCGCATGTACTCATGATCGCCTCTTATTGTCTCTGATGTTAGTGTATGGCGCATGTACTCATGATCGCCTCTTATTGTCTGTGATGTTAGTGTATGGTGCATGTACTCATGATCGCCTCTTATTGTCTGTGATGTTAGTGTATGTCTCTGATGTTAGTGTATGGTGCATGTACTCATGATCACCTCTTATTGTCTCTGATGTTAGTGTATGATGCATGTACTCATGATCACCTCTTATTGTCTCTGATGTTAGTGTATGGTGCATGTACTCATGATCACCTCTTATTGTCTCTGATGTTAGTGTGTGGTGCATGTACTCATGATCACCTCTTATTGTGTCTGATGGTAGTGTATGGTGCATGTAATATTTCCACCAATTTACTTCCAATCCACACAAATCTTCTCCAGAAAGAGAATCTTTCTGAACATTGTTTGGGTTTAGCACTAATGGAGTATCTCCATCACACTTTGTCTGTCCATACCCACTTTTCCTAAATATGGTATCCCGGTCTCTATGGATCATATGAGATATGACGGCATTACTCTGTGTGTGCACAGTTACCATGAGGCATGCATGCTTGGGCTGTTTGTAAGCTCCTGAGCCCCCCAAGCCTTTCTGTGATGGAGGGAAGCCTTCTAGCTTATCAGTGGGAGTGGTAAGCACTAGGTAACCTATCTACCACATAAGGAGCAGTTTCTGGCCCGGAAATTGCAGTTATTGGCTGTCTGGGCAATTTTTCAATCTCTTTCAACTTTCTGATTTAAAAGCTCGCATTTGCACTTGTTTATTTCTTGTAACTAGTCTAGTTCAGATACAGATTCTTAGTTTTAGCACTTGAATTTGCTTATTTGTGCTTAGCACTTGTTCAGAATTTGTTGTAAGCATTAAATAAGCTACAAATTGCTACAGCACTCAACCTTCCTCGTTACCCAGAGGAAAACAGTTTTTGCACTTAGTTTCCTCACTTGCTTAGAGAAAAATAGCTCTTGTACTCACTTTTCTCACTTGTCTAGAGGAAAATAGTTTTTTTATTCAGGCATGTCCAAGGGTCATCTCTGTGTTCTCTCCTGTCTATCTGATGAATCTGGGCATCTTGGGGCAATGTGGCAATTGCCTCTAGTATACAGACAACCCTCTCCTCCTCCCACCCAACACTACAGCCTGTGAGAGATGCACTTATTTAGCCAAACTGGAGGTAAAGCTCTCTCCAACCAAGACTGAACATGATAGTCAAGAGGAGAAGGTAAACACTTGCACCACACCACACTTGTCACATAGTCCCACTAAACGTATACCACCAAAATCCACACAGAAACACAAAAACAGTTGTGGAGGCTCTCAGTAATAATCTGCTCAAGCAATAGAGACCTCCAAAGTAGAAATGCAAGAAACCTCCACCGCCCCAACACAACATAGCCCACAGATTCATTGTGCCACTCAACCACAGCGCATAAGGCAAAAACAACGTACCCAACACACTAGTCAAAGGTGACTCTATAGTCAGGCACATTGATGTCCCACTCACCAGGCTAAACAAGGAGAAGGTTACTGTCAGCTGCCTGTCGGGTGCCATGATCTGCCACATAACCAACGCACTCAGGTCACTCCACAACAAGTACAAATATGACTCTGTCATTGTCCATGTTGGTGTGAATGACCTGAGATGTACCTCCCAGCACTACATGAAAAGAGACATGGAAGAGCTCTCCAATCTTGTAGCCCAGGCAGGTATAACCCTAGTCCTGAGTAGCATCCTGCCATCGCCCAGAATGATACCGCATTACAAGGACAAAATGATTGACGTCAACAATTGGATAAGCTTCTGGTGTCATTCTAAGGGGCTCCAGTATCTGTCTGCTTGGGACGATGTGGTCGACAGACCATGATGCTTTGCCAGAGATGGTCTGCACCCATCACCCCTGGGATTCTGGATACTTGCTAAGGCTCTTGCCACCCCTATAGTGCCTTTTTTAGGCAAGGTTCAAATGACAAATTCACCACTGTAACAGAAACAGGCAAGCAAAACCTGAGGGTAATGCTACTCAATGCTAAAAGTCTAAATCTCAAAATGCACTCCCTTGAGGCACTCCTTAAAATGGAGAACATCGATATCTGTGCAGTGACTGAGACCTGGTTCAAGGCTCCAGAGAGCACCCCTGCATTACCAGGCTCTAACTCATACCACACTTTTCGGTCAACTAACCTGGACCAAAACACTAAAGGTGGAGGTGTGTCCATATTCATTAAGGATATCCACACCTCCAGGCTAGTTGCTCAGCATAATGCATCCAAGGTTATCCAAGTGTTACTAACTCTGGGCAAAACTGCAATCCAAATTGTAGCTTGCTACAGATTCCCCACCATGCCCCAGGATTCCCACTCCTCTTTTCTTGATATACTGGAAAATATTAGGGTTCAACCAAACACCCTAATAATGGGCGATTTCAACTACCCCACTATTAACTGGGAAAGCTACTCATGTGCCAACTCCTTCGCTCAACACTTTCTGGAATTCATAAATTCTAATGCCCTGGATCAACTTATCCACACCCCCACCAGGGGCAACAATATCCTAGATGTAGTTATTGCCAACATGAGTGACCGGTGTTCCACACCTGAAGTCAACTCCTTGTTGGTCAGATCTGACCATAAGCTAATCACCTTTGATATCCACATCCTGCCCCCATCCCCATTAAGGAAACCACGGTAAAACATTTCTCCAAAGCCAACATTATGCTTCTTAAGACAGAAGTGGTGAACTTCATGACACCCATACAGATGGACAGTAGTGTTACAACTGCTGAATCCTACACAAATGCACTCTATAAGCACTTAACATGAGTGCATGGATCGTGCTATCCCAAAAAGAACCAAGACGCTATCTTCCAAAAAAAGGAAGTCGATCTGATGGTCCCCTGCCATAAAAAAACTCTATAACAGAAGGAAGAAACTGTTGCAAAAGAGAGTAAAATCCCATGAGTGGAGGAGCTCCTGGTCAGCCTCCGTAAGAAGTTGAAATCCTTTATAAGATCCTCCAAAGCTAGCTATGAGAACAAAATCGCCACTTATTCTAGGGCAACCACAAAGCATTCTATAGCTATGTCAAGAATCTCAATAGCAACACCCATATCTGCTATAAGTTACAGCACCACAGCATGAAAATTACAGAACCAACTGATATTGCCAACATCCTGGCAGATAGGTTCAGTGCTAACTTTAGCCCCCCCCCTCACCCCTAAAGGGCCCATATCTGTACAGGAAGAATGCAGAGTCCCTGTAATCACAACTACGCAGGTAAAAGCTGCACTCTCTAAAGCTAAAAACACAGCATCCATGGGACTGGACAACATCCCAGGCTGCGTTTTACACGAACTTCAGAACAAACTGGCTCCCCACCTAAGCATCATGTTCAATCATAGCCGCACGTCAGGCTTTGTGCCCACTGAGAGGTGCACAGCAACAGTTATCCCACTCTACAATGGGGGAGCCACCACTGATCCTGGGAACTATTGCCCTATTGGCCTGACGAGCCTGGTCTTTAAGACCATGGAACATATCATCATGGAACTCATAAACAAAGACATTGGTAACTCCAAACTCTGGACCCTACCCAGTTCGGGTTTGTGAAAGGCAGATCATGCCTTCTGAACCTGATTGACTTCTTTGAAGCAGTCACCAAAGCCGTAAACGAGGGTAAGGTGGTTCACACAGCCTATCTAGATCTCGCCAAGACTTTTGACACCATCCCCCATTCTGGAATTATAGCTAAATGCACTAAACTAGGTATAAATCCCTACATCACAAGATGAGTTGCCAACTGGCTCACTGACTCAACCACACTGTGAAAGTAGCAGACTCCAAATCTGACTTCAGACCAATGACAAGTGGAGTACCACAGGGTTCAGTTCTGGGACCTCTCCTGTTTGGTGTCTACTTCTCTGAAGTACAGGCTAACACAGAAGGCCTTTGGCTAATGACATTCGCAGGTGACTGCAAACTAGGAGCCATAGTCGAGTCCCCAAATGATGTGGACATCCTACAGAAGGGCCTCACTGAGACAGATGCCTGGTGTCAGAGTCATGGCCTCAAGCTTAATGTCAAAAAGTGCATTGTCATCCTCTTTGGTAAAAACTCAGTACCCATGAGCTACCATATAGGTGGCAGTCTACTTAACACCGAATGTGATGTGTGATGAGACCTTGGGACCCAGGTGGACACTAGTCTCTCCTTCGATAATCACATCACCACAGTAGTCAGGAAATCCTTCTAAGTGGCACACCTAATCACAAAAGGTTTCTCATCTAGGAAAAAAGAGGTCATTGTTCCCCTCTACTCGACACTCATTAGACCCATTATAGAGTACAAAGCCCCTTTTGGAATGTACCTCACAAGACATCTGCAGCAGCTGGAAAGGCCACAGTAGTATCTCACAAAGAGGATTACTGGTCTCAAACAGATGCCCTACACTGACTTTCAAAAAACTCCAGCTTTACTCCATAGTATATCGCCTACTCCAAGGTGATCTCTGCCTAACATATAAAGCTATGTCAAACCCAGAGCTGTTAGACATGCTATACCTAAAGAAATCCCAATCCCTCCGAGCTACACGCTCTAGGGAACTAAACCTTGTCACCACAATAAACAGGACATGCCGGAGGGATAGATTCCTGTCCCAGAGACTTCCCATACTCTGGAACAAGCTACCCATCTATGTCCAGCAAAGTTCCTCATTAGCACTCTTCAAGAAAAATCTTGATGAGTGGATGGGAAATTGGAAATACACCCCCAGGTTCACTTCTGTGACTCTGCTCGACAGTGGCACAGGAAAATAACTTTCTTGGGTGGCGTAAGCCAGGGAACATTGTTGTCTAGGCTTACTTAGGCCCTTGGGCCTATAGCCTAGTACCTATCTATGAACCTATGTCCAGGCCCACCTGTTTTGTTTCTGCAGTATGGAGGATTTATTTATTTTATTTATTTATTTACATTTGTTGACCAGGAGAGTCCAACTGGACACAGGTCCATTTTCAGCAGAGGCCCAGGGAGAAAAGCTCCACATTAAGTATTACTTAAATTATACAGTTAAACATAGCATTTAAAATATAGACATTAGTCCAGCTGAGGACGTAAGACAAGAATAAAATATAGATGTAAAAGAGCTGTAGAACATAGTACAATTTTAAAATATGGTGACATATACTAAACATGTTTACAAATGTAGTTGAAATCCATCAGTGAACAATTGATTCAATCTGTTTTTGAGGTACATAACAGCCATTGGCAGTTGTTGCTACAAGAAGTTAATATTATGTGGCAGGTAGCTGAGAACATGAGTAGGCAAGCTTGCTAAGAGTAGGTTGTTAATAGGGGGCCAAAAGAGGTAGTGGGTGGGGGGAGTGGATGGTATTAGAGGGGGGTTGTAAGGGCATATCTGGCAAGTTTTTAAGTGTGATTTTAGTAAGGATTTGAAGTGGGTGCAAGAAGTTACAGAGGTAATTGAGGATGGGAGGGAGTCGCAGAGTTTGGCTATAGTGCAGGAGAATAATGCTTCTTCAGCAGAGTTAATGGCTCTTGTGACCTGTAGGAGGTTTTTGTGGCTGGATCTTAGTGGTCTCATGGTTATGTAGAGTTGGAGTAGATTTTGGAGGGATGGGACTTTTAGTGGTTGGTTTATTAGTTTGTGGGTGAGTGTGAGTTGGTACCATTGAAGGAGGTGGGGGAGCTCTAGCCAGCCCAGTTCTGCTAGTGAGAGACAGTGGTGAGTATGGTAGGAAGCCCCCGTGGCAAATTTGGCAATTTTGTTGTAGCAGGTTTCGAGCTTATTTAGGTTGAATTGTCTATGGTTAGTAAATATTGGAGAGGCGTAGAGTAGGGTAGAGCTAAGATGAGAATTTGTTACTGAATTTTTAGCTGCTTTGGTAAGTAGTTGCTGATTTCTATATAATGCTCCTAGTTTTTTGTGCACTTTGTTAATGGTCATGGAAATGTGAATGTCAAAGTTCAGTTTGTCTGCTCCTAGTAATTTGGCGTGTCCTGTAAGCTGGATGATGATGATGTCTTTTGCTGGGATGTTAAAGTGAGAGCTGTCTAGGATAGGGTTGGTGGGTTGGATACAACATCATAATGGGTATCTAGTTGATATTTGGTTAGTGGTCATGCAGCCAGCTGCCCTGCACCTTACTGGCCACATCAGTTGGCTTTGCTACTTTGCATGTAGTATTGGAGTGATAGACTCCAGTGCCTCTCATAAGCATCTGCCTGATGAATCTTTAGATGCTGCACATAAAATGGAACATGATTTAAACAAGTTGTCAGAACATTTGAGAGATTTTTGCACAGCTACCATGTATATGCTTCTAACGATTATGTAAAACATGAAGTACAGTACTTTAAGCAGCCCTAATCATCAACCCCCTATTTTCCCAGTTTTGTGTACATGGAGTTGTGGAGCCTCATAAAGTGTTTCTGTGTCTCTCAGTTCTGTAAGGTAGTGCAGCATTTATAACTGGCCTTTGCCAAAGACAGATTAAAGAGTCACATGAATTGTGCTTATCAGAAATACGATACAGGAGGACATGAGATAATAAAAGTATGAAACTGTAAATAAAAAGCAGTTT
This sequence comes from Protopterus annectens, assembly GCF_019279795.1. Classification (NCBI taxonomy): domain Eukaryota; kingdom Metazoa; phylum Chordata; order Ceratodontiformes; family Protopteridae; genus Protopterus; species Protopterus annectens. Next base: position 143,822,039 of record NC_056748.1, on the reverse strand, counting down.
GAAGGAAAAAAAACACCAAGAGGCATTGCTGGAAACTCTGTACACTCCTTTATCAATCACGTCTGGTACCTCAGCAAGAGGATCAGAACTGGTTGTTAACAGAAAAATATTAGACCATCTGGAATCAAACACGTTTTCCTTATAGGACTGTATTCAATAAAGAAAAAAAGCACAGATGAAGAAATGAATCGTAAAAAATGTTATAGTAATAACCAGCTAAAAGACTTATTTTAAACGTGAGTGTACTGCACTGTATGTCAGAATTAGAAATTTTGTTTGGCAAAATACACTAGTTTGTTAGCTAAATCTGAAAACTGACCTGTTAAACACACTTGGCATGCAGGCTTGCAAAAGGTAACTGGACACATATGTCTGCTGATGCAGGACTAAGTCTAATAAAATACTTTCTTTCCACAAATTTTAGCCAGGTGGGCATAGAATTGTGGGGGACTGATTTGTCCAATGTTACCCACAGAGATCTGTCGTTATTCTGTAGCTAATTATAGCGTGCTGCTAATACTAAACATCTTGTCTAGATTAATTTACAAAGATATATTTTGCCAGCATGAAAGCAAACTGATGGCCTAATGAAGGGTTTAAAAATCAAGCATAATTTACAGCTTAGTCATGATGGAGAATTATTCATACAGGTGCAAACATAGAAGTTTGCAGCAGAAAACTAGTGTATTTTCTCTACCCATCACACCACCAGTATTTGCTATTTACCTGAGTAAAATCCTCTAACGTCTGTTTGCGTTATAAAGCAATAAAATAATTCTTGAAGTATAGAAGAAAGGAAAGAAGAGTAAACTGGATTTGTACACAAAATTAGGGGGAATGAAACAGTTACACCTTTGTGCCAGAGATGTGAAGGTAGGTGTCATTCTTTTAGCAGAAACACTTACTTGCAGGTGCAGTGCTTTAGTCATTTGTTGTTAAGCAGTATAACCACAGGAATTGCATTTGTTTCTTATAAAATACGTCTGCCTTTTTAAAGAAGATTGTTTGGTTAACTTTTTATTTATTTATAATTTGTTAACCAGGTTAATCCCACTAGTAGCCTCTTTTCATGGGGGACTCAAGGTGGTATTGCATACTACTAGGGAAATTTGTCCAGGGCATCAGGGAACTGCCCCATACATTTTCGATAGGTGCCTTGGGATCTTTGCATCCACCTGAGCTATGACCAACTCCTGCAGGTGAGGCCTGAGTTTAACATCTTATCTGAAGGATTACACACTCAGTAGTACAACCCCTCCCATGCTGCACTAGACTTTCAGAAATCCATCTACCTGGTGTGGGAATAGAACCCACAGTCTTCTAAATCAAAGGCGAGTGTGCTGCCTGTTCTGCCATTGACACTGATTTCCCGAAGTCACACAATAGGGCAAATGAAGGCTGAAGGAATCCATCCTTGGACTGGCAGTTAGCACGGTTGATAATGATTATGAACTGTTAACGGTCCTGCTTCCTGTAGTCTGGGGTTTGGGTCCCTCAGCCTTTTTTTGCCTAATGTGCCCCTCTGAGGAAATCACTTAACCAGACATAATTCTGCAGCAAGTGGGTGAACTGGGCTAGACCCCTCTGTGGTTTCCTAGACCACATGTATAGTAACCACCTATGAGTAAAAAATGAAGGCTATTAGCAGCTTACAGTAAGCTCATATGACAAACACGAAGTGTTTGTGTTGTATGCTTGTGATTTCCATGATAATCTAGGATCAGCCGTGGCAGAACATGGGTGGGAGATGTCACTGGAAGGACTGAATGTTAATGAAAGCATTTCTTGATTGTCACTAGGAGCTACATAATACATCTCTGTAGAAACAGATTTCTGTCTGGAGCTCTTTATTATCCTACGTGGATTTCATATATTGATGCTTGCAATTAGATAAGAATGATCGCTTTGGGGAAGGGGCAATACACTTATGTGCATCTTTCTCTTTTATTCCAGGATCATCTTAAGGGAGAGTGGTCTTGCACGGTACCTTCATTCAGCTGTTCTTATCAGTGGAGCTATATTGATCTTTGGAGGAAACACTCATAACGACACATCTTTGAGTAATGGAGCCAAGTGTTTTTCTGCAGATTTTTTAGCTTATGACATAGGTATGCATATTTTTTCACCTTTTATTTTTAACTTTGCTAAATTGACTTATTTCAGGAAGTGTTGCAGTTGTTCTTTTGTGTGTGTGTGTGTGTGTGTGTGTGTGTGTGTGTGTGTGTGTGTGTGTGTGAGTGTGTGTGTAGCTGTACAGATATTCTGGATTATGTCAAATGATTTTGAACCGACTGTCCGAAGAGCTGTATAAATTATGCAGTTTCTTTCTAACACCTGAATGTGCTGTACTGGCTGTAAAGAAGTTTCATAAAATACTGCTTTAAAAGTTGATTTGTTTCTTAAGTTTTCCAGGTATAAAATAAAATACTGACTGCCTAAGAAGTAGAAAACAGCAAATGTATAGCTCAAGAAATAACTTTGAGTATATAAATGTGAGGTTCTTTGAGAAGAAAGCGTTTAATTATATTACAAGGTCTGCAGAGTATAAAAGTAATGTACAGAATGAAAATAACAAACAATGTAGCTCCAAAATTTCTGATTTTAAGGTGCATAGAATAACTGTTTCAGCATTCAGATATTAACTTAATGGTGAGTGAGGAATTCTATCGACATGGTATTCTCTTGACAAAGTAAACACTGGTGTTTGTATAAAATATGAGGCCTTAGAAAAATGAACATCAGTAAAGCATTTACTGAATGTATTGGTAGGTTAGAAGTGCTGTGGAAGTTGAAGTACAACATTCATGTATTCTGTAGGAGTTTTTCTTAAAAGCAGAGATCTGAAGATAAGGCTTAGATAAGCAATAGGGACACAGTAACACCTAGTACAGTCTGACTAATGAAAATAAATCTTACTTCATCACGGAGTACTGTGGAGGAAGGAAAAATGCCTTCTATCACACTTAATCCAAAGAATCAAAGAGCTAAAGGGCTGAGTTATAACTAACGTAACAAAACTCCAAGTCTGGTTTGTAGATAATGCATCATTAAACATAACTTTTGTATACTACCCTCTGTCGTTGCTGTATGACTTGTGAAGAAGAGAAGAAAGGTGTACTAGAATTAGAAGGAGTAAGGAAGGCTCCCTCTCCTTCAGTGTAAACTGCCAGGTTAACAAATTCAGACATCTCCCTATCTTGCTTGGGCAGGGGATATGTCTGTTAGACACTGCTGTATTGTCTTCCATAAAGCTATGACAAGCCACTGACTGCAGCCCTGCTTGACCTCTCATCTCCTTAAATTGAAAAGTGTTACCAACATAGTGGCATGGTCATTTATATTTGGCTGGGCATGGTGATTTGAATTGCTGAGTAAAAGCCCTTTACATCCTGATGCTGACTTCTCTGGTGGTAGTACTTTAATTTTTTTGTAAATTGCTGAGTTGCAACACAATGTCATAGAATCATACAGAGATGTAAACATTATCTGTTTGAAATCAGTCAAGAATATCACCCGTAAATAGACAGAATTTCTGCTTCTTTCATTCTTTTGGTTATTAAAGTCCAACAGCAACAGAGTAGTCCTGGAGACCCCTTAGTAACTCCGCAAGAAACAAGTTAGCTTCCATAAACTCACCCTGAGGTTTATTCCGCCAGCACGCAATGTAGTTTTCTTTCCTATGTTTTACGTTGAAGTCTTCAAATGTGTACCTTAATACCTTTGACATGTCGTCTATCTGGAACAAAGCTTGGTACGCACATTTTGTCAAACATTAGTGCTATAATTACATGCAAGCTCTTAAATGTCGAAACAGTGGATATAGAGTTGCACACGAAAAATTGGGACAAAAAATGATTCACCAGGAAAACAGAAAATCAGTGCTGTCTACCATGCAGTCAGAGGAGAAACCCTGACACCATTTGGAATGTGGTACATGTATCTCATTGCTGAGAATATATGAGTTTTTAAACTGTAACAAAATACATTTGTGGTGTTCAGTTCTTATGGACCAAGAAGCCAAAAATGCCCTTCATTTCAGTAAGAGTTTTTCGTACCTTTTAGCTTAGTTATTTTGCAAAAGTTAGACACAATGCAGAGGGAAAGTCAACCTCCATCAAAAACTGAGGCCGAGAACTAGTCTGGGATAGGAAAATATTCCACAGTGTTATGTGAAAGAAGACTGACTAGCGAGAACCAGTCTGAGATAGAAAAATATTCCACAGTGTTATGTGAAAGAAGACTCGCTCCATTTCAGTATGTCATCTCTAGCTGGGATTTTCTCATAATTATACCATCTGCAGCTTATGACAGAGAATGTAGTTGAAGAGCATTTATATATCACAGTGTTTGAGAAAGAGGGATATTATATTTTAATTTGAAATTTCCTTTTTTCCCCGATATTTCCATGACAGCATTTCCGACTGCCATTTACCATTGGGTACAAACAACTTGCTGGATTAAGTACCTGAAGAAAGTAGACCATAGTAACTGTAAGGGTGTTCCCCACTCAGGGAAGAGCATGTTTTATGAGTTTATCACTAGTAACTTCATTAATAACAGTGGTATACACACAACATGGTTCTTCACTTTATCACAATAACTCTCATAGTATTTTGACAAAGGGATACGTTTTTATGATGGGCTTTTCATTTAGATTGCCTTATTTTAGCTTTTGCATGTACATGGATTTAGGCAAAAGATGTTTTTGTTTAATCAGCTTTGAGAATGTTTGGGAGAGTTGACCATGGAGATTAAGGGTGCAGTGGCATTTTGTATACATCATATGAATATGTAAAGTTGTAATTCATCTTGCTGTGGACCACTTCTGAAATTTAGTTTGTTGACTGTTCGCATTTTATGTATTTGTGATTTATTCTGCTCTTGACCGTATTGAATATAGTTATAAATCCTTATGTGGCATTGTTGAAGAATCCTCATTAGAATATTAAATAAAGATCTGCTTAAGCAGCAGAGATCTCCAAAGCAGACACCCAAGCAACCGCTACCCCAAAACAAAACACGTGCAACACATATCTCACAAAGCCAGTGTGCCGAACAGTCACAGCCCTTAAGGCTAAACAACACACCTGATACACTTGTAATAGGTGACTCTATCGTCAGGCACACTGACGTCCCGCTCACCAGGCTGAACAAGGGGAAGGTCACGGTGAGCAGCCTGTCTGGCGCTAGGATCCGCCACATAACACAAGCACTCAGGTCACTCCAAGGCAAGTACAAATATGACTCAGTCATTGTCCATGCTGGTGTGAATGACCTGAGACATACCTCCCTGGACTACATGAAAAGAGACATAGAGGAGCTCTCTGAGCATGTAGCCCAGGCTGGTATGACCCTGACCTTGAGTAGCATCTTACCCTCACCAAGAATGATGCCACAATATGAAGATAAGATGATCAATTTCAACAATTGGCTTAAGTATTGGTGTCATTCAAAGGGGATCCAATGCCTGTCAGCTTTGGATGATATGCACGACAAGCCACGATGCTTTGCTAGGGACGGCTTGCACCTGTCACCCCTGGGATTTCGGATATTGGCAAAGGCTCTTGCTACCCCCATAGTGCCTTTTTTAGGCAAGGCTCAAAAGACAAGCCCACCTCCATAGGTATCACAAGGGATAAGAAACTAAGAGTAGTGCTACTCAACGCTAGAAGTCTAAACCTCAAGATGCACGACTCAAACTCTCCTTAGCATGGAGAACATCGATATCTGTGCAGTAACAGAAACCTGGTTCAGGACTCCCGAGAGCACCCCAGCACTACCAGGTTATACCTCATACCATGCTTTTCGGCCCCAAAACTTGGACCGAACCACAAAAGGAGGGGGAGTATCGATATTCATCAAAGATACCCACACCTCCAGGTTGGTGGCAAAGCACGAAGCATCAGAGACTATCCATGTGCAACTAACAGTGGGTAAAACTGCCTTCCAGTTTATAGCCTGCTACAGACCACCCTCCCAAACCCAGGAACCCCACTCGGCCTTCCTGAGAACACTGGAAAATATGAAGGTCTCTCCGAACACCATTATATTGGGCGACGTCAACTACCCAAACATAGATTGGGAGCATTACTCTAGCTCCAACACCCTTTCCCAAAGGTTCCTAGAATTCATAAACTCAAATGCTATGGAACAACTTGTTACCACTCCCACAAGAGGGGAAAACATACTGGACCTGATCATCACCAACATGGGGACTCTATGCTCCAGACCAGAAGTGTATCCTCACTGGTAAGATCAGACCATAAACTGATCTCACTGGATATTCACATCCCGACCCCACCCCTGCCCAGAAAACCACAGTGAAAAACTTCTCTAAAGCAAATTTCACACTCCTCAAAACCGAGGTGGAATCCTTCAAAGCCCCGGGCCTGTGGAAAATACGGCCCAGACCGCAGAATCCTTTATAAATGCATTCTATGAACACCTTCAGGAATGCATGGATCATGCAATCCCAAATAAAACCAAGACCCAATCCTCCAAAGGCAGACGACCTGTCTGGTGGACCCCAGCCATAAACAAAGTATACAATAGAAGGAGGAAGCTACTACATGATAGAGCAAAATCCCAAAAAGGGAAGGCATCTCTGATCAGTATTAGCAAAAAACTAAGGGCACTCATAAAATCGTCAAAGGCCAGCTTCGAGAGAAAAATTGCACAGGACACTAAGGATAATCACAAGGCTTTCTTTAGTTATGTTAGGAACCTGGGTGGGAATTCCCAGATATGCTCAGAATTAGTCCAAAATGACAAAAATACACTGATCCCACAGACATTGCCAACATCCTAGCTGACAGGTTCAGCGCAAACTTCTCCCACCAAAAGGGCAAATATCTATCCCAGCAGAGTGCTGCCCCTGACATCTCAGATGCTCAGGTGGGAGCCGCCTCTCCAAAGCAAAAACACAGCATCAATGGGACCAGACGGTGTCCCAGGCTGCGCCCTACATGAACTCCAAGAAGAGCTAAACCCAAACATAAAACTACTGTTCAATCTCAGCCTTACTACAGGATATGTACCCAAAGAGTGGCATACAGCAACAGTGGTCCCTCTCCACAAAGGTGGTGCCTCAACGGACCCTGGAAACTATCGCCCCATAAGCCTGACTAGCTTGGTCTGCAAAGCTATGGAAAGGATCATCATGGACCTCATAAATAAAGATATTGGGGACCTGCAGACACTGGATCCTACCCAGTTTGGCTTTGTTAAGGGCAGATCCTGCCTCTTAAACCTGGTTGACTTCTTTGAAACAATCACCAAGGCCATTGACGAACGGAAGGTGGTCCACACAGCCTATCTGGACCTCGCAAAAGCCTTCGATACAATACCCCACTCGGGCATTATAGATAAGCTCACCAGCTTAAATATAAACCCCTATGTCACTAGATGGGTTGCAAACTGGCTCAAGGACAGAACCCACATGGTTAGAATTGCTGAAGCCATGTCAGACTCCAAACCAGTTACAAGTGGCGTCCCACAAGGCTCAGTCCTGGGACCTCTCTTGTTTGGTATATATTTCTCGGAGGTACAGGCCAACACGGAAGGACTGTGGCTGACCAATTTCGCAGATGACTGAAAACTGGGCGCCATAATCGACTCTCCAGCCGACACAAGCATCCTCCAAAAGGGCCTCATAGAAACAGACAACTGGTGCCAGAGCCATGGCCTCAAGCTAAATGCCAAAAGTGTATAGTCATCCCTTTGGCAAAAACAAATTGCCCACAAATTACCACATAGGTGGTAATCCATTAAGTACAGAAGAAGTAATTAGGGACCTGGGGACCCAAGTTGATAGCAATCTCTCATTTGACAACCACGTGGCCAAAGTGGTTAGAAAAACATTTTATCTAGCCCACCTAATCATGAAGGGATTCACATCTAGATTAGGGGAGGTCATCGTGCCTCTTTACTCATCCCTCATCAGGCCCATAATCGAGTACAATGCCCCTTTTGGGATGTACCTTACCAAACACCTGCAGCAACTGGAAAGACCTCAAAAGTACCTCACCAAGAGGATCAAAGGGCTCAAACAGATGCCATATGCTGCCCGGTTAAAGAAATTCCAGCTCTACTCAGTGGCATACCGCCTGCTCAGAGGTGACCTGTGCCTGACGTATAAGGCCATGTCCAACCCGGAATTAAGGGACATGCTGCACCTCAAAAAATCCAAATCCCATCGAGCTACATGCTCGAGAGACTTGAACCTCAGCACTGAAATAAATAGGACATGCTGGAGGGACAGATTCATAACCCAGAGGGTCCCTTCACTCTGGAATAAAATCCCAGTCCAGGTTAGGCAGAGTCCCTCATTTACTCTCTTCAAGAGGAATCTTGATGAGTGGATGGGAGATCGTAGGTTTATCCCGGGTATCACTTCTGTGTCACTGTTAGACAGAGGCACTGTATACTAACCTCGAAAAAGGGCATAGCAAAATTAATTTAAAATGGGTGGCGAAAGCCAAACACACTCTGGCAAGGCTTATAAATGCCCTAGGGCAGATAGCCTAGTATGAACCTATGAACCTATTATGGGGAAGCTTAATCAGAAATATTGTCTTAGTTCAGTTTTAATGTTTTTTTTTTAGTTGGGAGTGCACCGATTTTTACCTCTCTTAATAAGTCCAGTAAACATTGTAGGTTATGCATCTTTACTTGATTTATTTCCATCTTATTTTTCAGATTTGTTCTTATTAATAATAGAGTCTAGACATATATATATATATATATATATATATATATATATATGTATATATGTATATATATATATGTATATATGTATATATATGGGTCTACTTCATTTGCCCGACCCCATTTGACTAAAATTTCATTTGACTGACACTTCATTTGACCGACAAGTATTATTGGCAAGTAAATGGAATATGTTCCCTTCCCCACTGTAGTGCGACCCTGGAGTTAGAATATATAGTTGGGGGGGTGTGGGGGGCATAGCCCCCCAGTTAATTTCATATTATATTGTTTGGTTTTGCTTTCATATTGCTTAATAAAACAAAATTTAGTGGGGGGCTTCGCCCCCACACCCCCCCATCCTCAGTACTGAAGTGGTCCTCATTGGATTTGAGTGCCCTGTTATTTGGGTGGGTATTCCTTTGGCTTTCCTAGAGTGGTAGTGGCTTCTCCTAGTCTGGGGTAAAGAGGTCTGATGTCTAGCTTCTCCCTTTCATAAAGTTAAAGAAAAGACAATGGTCTAGAGCCTACACCTGAGAAAAACATGATCCTGAGAAGGAGTCGGGAAGGATTTTTGGAATTTCACTGTAAAACCTAGGCTTTGCAGAAGACAAATAGCATAGTGATGATGCTGAAGCAAAGTCTCTGAAGAGGAAGCCTGAATGAGTCCGGTTTCAACTTTCTCATCCTTTAGACTTTTCAATTCCTCTTCTCGGATGTCTCAACTTAGAGCTTCACTGGTAGATTCATCAACTTTCTATCAACCCAGGGCTTCGTTTTCAGCTTCCAGTCCTCTTACAGGAACTCTTTTCAGATGCCTCAAACTTGGGGTGGGGTCCGTCCCCACTTGTGTATTCTTCAACTGGCTCTGTGGGTAATAGGGGTTTGATTCCCTTTAAACACCGTTTTTTTCTGAGGATGTGCTTTAGGATCTGGAAGGAGCCCAGAAAACCCAGTAACGGGAACTCATATTTGTCCAAATGGAAGAGATTTTCTGTTTGGTGTCTTGGTCATATCCTAGATCCACTTTCTGTGAAAGTTCCCTTGGTTCTCTCTCATTTGTGAGAGTTGCTCAATGCTGGGTTGGCATATTCTTCTGTTAAAGCCCACCTGTCAGCCATTTCTGATTGTCTGCCCTTGACTCCTCCTTTGGCTTCTAGATTTGAGTTCAAGCAATTCCTTAAAGGCTTCCTTCATATTAGGGCCCCCCAGGAAGTCTATCCTTCCTGGCACCTTAATTTTGCCTTGGACAATTTGACTCAAGATCCTTTTGAGCCAGCAGCCTCAGCTTCTTTACGTAATTGTTCTTGGAAGGCTGTTCTTGTTTATGCCCTTACCTCAGCCAGGTGGATATCTCAGCTGCAGGCCCTTGTGGATGTTCCTCCTTTTTTAGTTTTTCATAAGCACAAGGTGTCTCTTTGTACTAATCCTTCTTTTATGCCCAAGGTAGTTAATGAGTTGTCTCTTAATCAGTCTACTCATTTGCCGACTTTTTTACCTTTCTCTGCAGTTTGCTAGTTAGAAGGTTCTTCACAACTTTATTGGGATATAACTAAAGCCAGTAGGAAATCTGACAGCTTTTGTTTCCTTTCATCCTAGGTCTTTGGGTTTGGCTGTTTTGAAGCAAAGGATTTCTTCATGGATATCCAAGGCTGTTTTCTTTTGTTAGTCTTTTCATGGGAAAAAGTTTTTCTTCTTCTGTTAAGGCTCATTCTGCTATTGCTGTGGCTTTTTTTTTTTACACAAAAGACTGGATATCATCTCCATCCTTGAGGGAGCTACATGGACTTCTGTGCATACTTTTACCAAGCACTATAATTTGGATGTAGTTTTCAGGGCTAGAGCTGGTTTTGCCAGGGCTGTCCTGCATGGCTTTCAAGAAGGCTCTGCTGGACATTCCTCCTCACACCTAACGTCCTGAGCTTTTGTACCCTTCCTTACATTAGGCTACTGCAGCAGTGATATGGAAGGACATAGTAGAGTTGTGCAAAATCTTACTATAACAATAGATGTCCTTCTTTTCACTTTTGCAATATTCAGTCCTTCCCTCCTCCCCCTGTTTCCTTCTACTTTTGGATGCACATGTTCCTCTTTTCAACTTGGACTGTTCCTCCCTAGGCTTTTCAGCTCTGAGGATGGTACATCTGTACATCATCTTTATGCCCTACACTGCATGTGGGGAGCATATGTGTGACATATGACGTCCTTATTCCAACCTAAGGCTTTGGTATATTGGTCGGATGTTGGGCTGCCCTAGGTATGGGATCCCAACTGTAAGGAACACTGCACTTTCCACTGTTGAGCGGGTCACGTTTATGATCCTCAACATTTCAGTAAGGCTCCAAGTTGCTCATCTTGATAGCAGTGAAAAATGCCCCCCCAAGTATCCATTTGTATAGCTGTGAAAACAATCTTTTTAGGTTTATTTCATTCTCAGTTGCTATCTATGAGGGTTCACTGGCTTGAGTATCTTTCTTTGGCTGTGGCCCAGTTGCAAAAAAAAAAAAAAAAAAGGCAACAAATTACCTTGACAAAACAACAAGGTCAAGAAAGTACAGAAACTGTTGCATTTGAAAAAAACTTAACCTGTACATACTTTTCACTGTTTTTTCTTTCAGCATGTCATTTCTGAAATCTACTCTGTGTATAGAGCACGTACATCTTGTTTTGTATGTTACTTTTTATATAATTTTATTAATCTGTTGCCTGTATGTGTCGCATTTTGTCATTCACTCTGTATAATGCATCTGTTGTGTTTAACTGAGGCTGAGAACGAAGTAGCTCCAATAAGATCAGTGATCTAGCCCAGTTAAATTAAAAATAAAATAAATAAAAATAGTAATTAACATGTAATGTAAAAGAGCAAAATAAAAATATAATTAGTGGTTGCAAATGTGAAAACTGGTAATTTAAGAAAATATTAAATGGAAAACTTTGAGAGTATAAGCCAAATGAATAGACTGACTAGAAACGTAGAAGAGATATAAATAGAACCTAACACTTTAATATTTATGAGCGGGTAGGAGGGGGGTAGGCTTATGGTTTACTATTAACCATCTGTGTCCAATGTAAAACTAATGAGCATTACCCAGGTCATGGCTGTAACCTGTATCCAGATTTGACAAAGTAAGTTTCAATAAATTATTTCCCTAACATATGAGCTTGCAATACTGTTACGTATATGCTTGTCTGTCAGAAAGATATATGATTAAGAATTCTGCTGGCTTATTTTTCCCACATCTTCTCTTCGAGTTTCTGGAAAAGCAGTGACTTCATGACCTCATACAGGCAGTACAAAAGTTATTCAATTGCTACCTGCTGGAAAGGTAATTTAGAACTCAAGCAGATTGTGGTGAAAGGCTTTTTACAAGAAACACTTTCAGGTCACCCACATTTCACCCCCTTTTTTAATTATTTGACATTATTGATATTGTACTGTATGTAGATGACTTGATAATCAGGACCACAGCTTTCATTCATTTGTTAGTTATTAATTTAGTAAATAAACATTCACATCGGTGCTTGCAAAGCTGTAGACTGTTTTGAACAAAAAAAAATATTTTGTTAAACTAGGCATGATATGTAATAATTATGAGACACTGGTTTTAAGTCACTGGCAGTTAAAACCTTTCCTGTGGGAGCCAAGATCCAGTGTTGTGTTTAACCATCTTGGATTTTGTCTTGGCTTTATGCTACTCAACAAAAGATGTGTCCCTTACTTAGAGCATTTCAGCTGTTTCAGACGTAAGAGTTACTGTATGCAGTGCTGATTTGCAGGGCCATTGTAAAGAGAAGATCCTGGACAGTCTGGCATTTCTCTCTATGATAAGCTTTTGTGATTCCTAACAAGCTAAGCTGTTATTCATTTTCCTGCTGATATCTGAGACTATATGATGAGAAGAGGTCCTCTACGTTTTCCTGATTTAGTTAGATGTTGTAGAGCCCTGGCATCCTAAGGGTAACATTATACCTGCACCAGATTGAGGGATATCACTGCAGTGAGTCAGTGTTCTTGATCACTGAAGCATACTAGATCCCCATTAATCAGTGCTGTCTACTTCTGCTTTTATTAACAAGTCTAAATTCAGCCAAGTCAGATTACAGACATCCTTATGTAAAATATGTAGATTAATGGTTTTGTCACCAGAAGGTAGAGCATAACCTACAGTCAGATAGGCTGGCTTCCCATTAATCTGAGATCAAAGTGTCTCTCCTCTACTGTTAGGCTTATGATATTTAATATCGGGCACTGCCCTCCACTGAGGTATGCCATCTCCTCCATGTGCTAGGCTTGTGATATTTAATATCAGGCACTGCCCTCCGTTGAGGCATGCTATGTCCTCCGTGTGCTAGGCTTGTGATATTCAATATGAGGAACTGCCTCCATTGAGGCATGCCATGTCCTCCGTGTGCTAGGCTTGTGATATTTAATATCAGGCTGTGCCCTCCATCGAGGCATGCCCTGTCCTCAGTGTGCTACGCTTATGATAATTAATATGGGGAACTGCCTCCGTTGAGGCTTGCCATGTCCTCCATATACTAGGCTTATGATATTTAATATGGGGAACTGCCTCTGTTGAGGCATTCCATGTCCTCCGTGTGCTAGGCTTATATTTAATATCGGATGCTGCCCTCCATCGAGGCATGCCATGCCCTCCGTCTGCTTGGCTTATGATATTTAATATTAGGCGCTGCCCTCCATTGAGGCAAGCCATGTCCTCCATGTGCTAAGCTTATGATATGTAATATAGGGAATTGCCTCCATCGATGCATGCCATGTCCTCTCTGTGCTACGCTTATGATAATTAATATGGGGAACTGTCTCCATTGAGGTATGCCGTGTCCTCTGTGTGCTAAGCTTATGATATTTAATATCAGCCGCTGTCCTCCATCGAGGCATGACATGTCCTCCGTGTGCTAGGCTTATGATATTTAATATCAGGCACTGCCCTGCATCGAGGCATGGCATGTCCTCCATGTGCTTGGCTTATGATATTTAATATCAGCTGCTGCCCTCCATCGAGGCATGCCATGCCCTCTGTATGCTAAGTTTATGATATTTAATATCGGACGATACCCTCCATCAAGGCATGTCATGTCCTCCATGTGCTAGGCTTATGATATTTAACATCAGGCGCTGCCCTCCATTGAGGCATGCCATGTCCTCCATGTGCTAGGCTTGTGATATTTAATATCAGGCGCTGCCCTCCGTTGAGGCATACCATGTCCTCCTTGTGCTAGGCTTCTGATATCAGGTGCTGCCCTCCATCGAGGCATGCCATGTCCTCCTTATGCTAGGCTTATGATATTTAATATCGGGCACTGCCCTCCACTGAGGTATGCCATCTCCTCCATGTGCTAGGCTTATGATATTTAACATCAGACACTGCCCTCCGTTGAGGCATGTCATGTCCTCCGTATGCTAGGCTTATGATATTTAATATCAGACGCTGCCCTCCATCGAGGCATGCCATGCCCTCCGTGTGCTAGGCTTATGATATATAATATCAGACGCTGCCCTCCATCGAGGCATGCCATGCCCTCCGTATGCTAGGCTTATGATATTTAATATCGGGCACTGCCCTCCACTGAGGTATGCCATCTCCACCATGTGCTAAGCTTATGATATTTAACATCAGACACTGCCCTCTGTTGAGGCATGCCATGCCCTCCGTGTGCTACACTTATGATAATTAATATGGGGAACTGCCTTCGTTAAGGCATGCCATGCCCTCCGTGTGCTAGGCTTATGATATTTAATATTAGGTGCTGCCCTCTGTCGAAGCGTGCCATGTCTTCTGTATGCTAGGCTTATGATATTTAATATCAGATGCTACCATCCATCAAGGCATTCCATATACTCCGTATGCTAGGCTTATGATATTTAATATCGGGCACTGCCCTCCACTGAGGTATGCCATCTCCACCATGTGCTAGGCTTATGATATTTAATATCGGATGCTACCCTCCATCGAGGCATGCCATGTCCTCTGTATGCCACGCTTATGATATTTAATATGGGGGACTACCTCCATTGAGGCATGCCATGTCCTCTGTGTGTTAGGCTTATGTTATTTAATATCAGATGCTGCCCTCCATCGAGGCATACCATGTCCTCCTTGTGCTAGGCTTATGATGCTTAATATTGGGAACTGCCCTCCTTCGAGGCATGCCATGTTCTCCATGTGCTACGCTTATGATAATTAATATGGGGAACTGCCTCCGTTGAGGCATGCCGTTTCCTCCATGTGCTAGGCTTATGATATTTCATATCGGGCATTGCCCTCCATCAAGGCATGCCATGTCCTCCATACACTAGGTTTATGATATTTAATATTGGATGCTACCCTCCTATGAGGCATGCCATGTCGTCCGTGTGCTAGGCTTATGATAATTAATATTGGGCACTGCCCTCCTTCGAGGCATGCCATGTCCTCCATGTGCTAGGCTTATGATATTTAATATGGGGAACTGCCTCCATTGAGGCATACCATGTCCTCTGTGTGCTACACCTTATAATAATTAATATGGGGAACTGCCTTCATTGAGGCATGCCATGTCCTCCGTGTGCTAGGCTTATGATATTTAATATCGGACACTGCCCTCCATCGAGGCATGACATGTCCACCATGTGCTAGACTTATGATATTTCATATTGGGCATTGCCCTCCATCAAGGCATGCCATGTCCTCCATACACTAGGTTTATGATATTTAATATTGGATGCTACCCTCCTATGAGGCATGCCATGTCCTCCGTGTGCTAGACTTATGATATTTAATATCAGATGCTACCCTCCATCGATGCATGCCATGTCCTCCGTGTGCCACCCTCTGAACTTAGAAGTCTTCACTACCTGAAATTTAGTACATACTATTAAATCTATGTGCTGTTAATGAGCTTCTTGCTTTAATCTAAAATTTGATACCCACAGCCTGTATTTCCTGCTGTGTGACGGAGCATGTCGCTTAACCAGTCAGTGATTTGGGGCTACTGGGCTAGGCTTTTCTGTGATCTCCTTGACAATATGCTTGCTTAACTATCTATGAACCTCACTGTGTCTTCCTTTAATATACTACACTCTTATTGCTTAATGTAGTTAAAGCCCAAAGCTTGAATTCACTTGCTACCAACACTACAACCTTGCTTTCCTCATTTTAAAATATTTAATATGTGGACAATATGCTTATAATGTAGGATCATTAATTAAATCAGTGATATTTGTACACTTGGAAGCTTATACTATCACAGTCATATAGTCCTCTGTTTCTATCCTCAGTTGTTTGTACTTTTTCATAGTTTACTGTTTTTTCATAGTTTACTGTTTTTTCATTCAGAACTTGAATTGACTAATTTCTTGCAGTTCATCTGAAGCTTCATCAAGGTTATTCCTGTAGTCATGGGTTTCATACCCTCAGTTGCCATTTGCCTGCTTTTTGTCCGTTACCCAGCCAGTGCTCATGGGACATTTCTAAAGACCTATGCCTGGCGTATTAGGTTCACTTAGTTAAGAAGTAAAGATAAATGTGCCACTGTATTAACAGTTATATTTCATGCTCAGTTAGCAATACTCTAATGTGTATTGTGCTGACATGCATATCTGTTTTTCTGTAACAGAATACGTAGATCGGTTTGAATGTCACAGTATTCCACTGAAGCCAAAATTATGTGTTTTTCTTCTCTTTGAGTCAACTGAAAAATACCCCATGTCATTGCAGTCCACTTTCCTTATCAGAATAAATTCATATGTTATGCTGTACTAATCCCTCTGAATCACTGGTTTGTAGCATTATTTTATGATTTCTTATACCCTAAATTGCTCTGGTAGGTTTGCCATAATATTATTTTGTTTATAAACTTGGTATCTCATATAATATCTGACGTTTGATCGAGTGATCAAACGTCTGAATCCATAACCACCGAACACATTTTAATGAAAGTGCTTTAACCGAAAAAGTGCTTTCGTTAAAGCGTGTCAATAACAAAAAAAAAAAAAAAACTACATTTATGTTTTTTGCAGGGGGGCTTTGCCACCCTGCACCCCCCCACACCCCCCCTACTTTAATATTCTCCCTCCGAGATCGCACTACATAAGGGAAAAGGGAGTTTTCCCTTATCTGCATCATAGTACGGCCTCGGCAACAGGCATACTTAAGTGAAAGTGCTTCTTCGTTGAAAAGCACTTTCACAAAAGTTTGCTCGCACTTAATGGATTCGGACATTTGATCTTTCGATCAAATGTCCTAGATCCATATATATATATATATATATATATATATATATATATATATATATATATACACACATGTATACATACATACATAAACTATTATCTTTAACTAGACATTCTTATCCAGTCCAGGCTCTGTTGCCATAATTAAACATTTTACAAGAATTGTTCATTAAACAAGCTTGCAACACAGTCTTGAAGGGCACTATTGGTGTGTCAGTTGCACGTATTCACATATACAGTGTGAGAGCATCCCCTACTGACACATTTATCTAACTGAATACTTTCTTCTTGCCGATTGGTCTTTATCTGTTGTATTAGATTTAACTTATCGTATAAAGCATTGTGCCACAAATGTACTGTTATGTGTACGCCACGAATACAGCTGCTTAGCATTTGGTGTCATTTATTTGTCATCTCATTCTGTATGTTCGTATTTACATTTTGAAAGCAAATGAGAGTGAACTTCTGTCCCCATGCACTGCCGTTTAAACCACAGTTTTTTGGCAGAGACTTTTCCAAAGTCTTTTATCCCAGTCTTTTAGTGAGAGTACTTTGATGTTCACCAGTCTACACAGCGAACAAATAGCAGACATTAGACTAACAACTACATTTCTCTCATGACCTTTTGTTCTGACCAACCTCATGGATTGTTGTATTCCCAAGTGGGAAACATCTCAGACATCATCATCCAGCTTTGCTATCGTATTCCTGCTGTATATCTGCACACGCTGAGTAATTTGCAGTAGTTTTCTCACCAGCGATCCCTGTTAAAGCGTCAGGCGCATAATGTAACACTTGTATCTTGTCATTTAGTGGTCTGGCACTTCTAAACATTGCCAGTCTAGCTGAAAATAAAAAAGAACTTTAAAACTGCAAGGAATGAAACTTTCTTATACCTCTGAAATTATTTTTTGTCTCTGTAAAATATGGCCTCTCCAGAAAAATGTTTTCCAAGAAATCGTGGTATATTTCCAGACGGATGTCCATCAATGCATGCATTTATTACTGACTGCCAAATCTGCCAAAGTACCTACTCTTTTTTTAAAACACAAATGAAATTTGTGCCAAAATCAGCATGGTATGTTGGGGTGAGGTCCTGACTGTGACCCAGGCATGCAAATTCAGTTAGCAGCTCAGGAATCTGGAAAAGCCGGGAAGGGGATTTATAATTCCATCTAACAATATTAATTCTACTCATTCCTGTCTTACAAATATATTTTCTTCCTGGTTACTGCAACTGTGCAGAACTTTCTAGAACTTTTCTATGAAAATCTTCTGCTCAAGTTTCTACTAATCTTTCCCATATCTGTTAGCTCTGAGCAATCCTAACATACATGCATGTATAATCCTCATTTTCACAGTCACATCTCCAGCATGCATCTCAGTTCCCCGTTATCCACTTTAGACCCAAGCAGGAGTGTGATACCATCTGTGTAACAGCCTTTAATGCATGTTGATTATTAGTCCAACCCCCTCAGCTGACCAACTCCCTGCCAAATTCTTGCAAAAAGGAGCTAAAGCCATCGCTTTCTCCATTTCTATACTGATCAATAGAACCATAAATGAAGGAACTGTCCCATCTATATGGAAAATTTCCCATATCACTCCACTACATACAGGGGGACACTCCAATGACTATTCTAACGTCCGCCCAATAGCTCTGCTATCTCCCCTTGCAAAAATAATGGAAAAATGTATCCATAAGCAGCTACTCTCACACCTTCTCAACTACGACTTACTTGCCAACTGCCAACATGGTTTCAGACCTTTCCACAGTACCACCACTGCGCTGCTATCCTTCTCAGACCCCATCAACAATAACCGTAACAATACTATTCTTTCCTCAGCAGTCTTCATTGACTTATCGAAAGCCTTCAACATGTTAATCATCAACTTCTCCTGCACATTCTGAAATCCCTTTCACTTGATCCCCTAACCATGAATTGGTTTAAATCTTATCTTGAAAACCGCCAGCAGGCTGTATTGTGGCAAAATAAATTGCCTGATAATCTACCCATCTCCCTCGGTGGTCCTCAGGGATCCATTCTAGGTCCACTCCTTTTCTCCATTTATATTAATGACCTACAAGCAGCAATACCACACACCACCTGCATTCAATATGCAGATGACTCTACCATTATCTGTACAGGCTCCTCTGAAACTGAACTTAAAACTCTAACCCAAAAAGCTTTCAATACTACAGAACAATGGTTCTTAAAGCGCTGCCTCCTTCTTAACCCCAAAAAAAACTAAACTCTTACTTTTCACACCAACCCGAAAATCCACCCCCATACATCTCACACTTATATCAAATGACGGCACCATCATTTGTCCCGACCTAATCACTAAACTCTTAGGAATAACAATTAACAACAACCTCAACTTTGATACCCATATAAACAACACAATAAAATCAGTGAACAAAAAACTGGGATCTCTTTACAGAATTAAGCCCTTTCTTACTCCAGTAGCTAGGACTGTTACAGCCAGAACCCACTTAATCTCAACTCTATTCTATGCCTCCCGCATATATACTAACCTTTCTAAAAACAACCTCAACAAACTGGCCACATTCTATAATAATATTGCTAGATTTGCCACAGGCTCCCCTTTCAAAACTCATCACTGTCTGAATCCAAAACAACTAGACTGGTTAGAATTTCACAATCAGCTTAAATTTCTACAGCTCCCCATAGTCCACAAGGCCCTGTATAAACCCACCAACATCCCTACACTCTCTACTATCATTACACCTTCTAATAATAATAAAAAGAACCTACGCTCCTCAGATAAACTACTTATTAATACTTCAAGATCCATTCACTCAGCAGGCGACTCCCTATACTCTAACTCCGTAGGAAAGCTATGGAATTTACTACCCACTGAACTCACATCACAAATTTCTCTTTCACTCTAAAAAGAATCTAAAGCTATTCCTAAAGACACACTGGCTATGCTCCTGTATTAACCCTGACTAACCTCTCTCCTTCTTAACTGACAACTAATCCTTACTCTATAATTTTTACCTAAACATACCATGTCATCATAAATAATGTGTGTGATTACATGGATATTGTATCTTATGTACAGTACCCTTGATTCTTACTGATACTCCTATCCTTGCTAAGACTAATGTATTTCATAAAGATATATGAAGAAAAAAAAAAAAAAACATGTTTTTGTAACAACTGCTTTTTATGTAACAACTCCTTTTTTTACTATTTGTACATTTTTTATCAGCCAATATTTTGTATCTGTTATTACTCTTAACGTATGTATGTGTTATTTTTATTTTTATTTTTTGGAGCTTTTCTCTCCGGGCCTCTACTGAAAATGGACATGTATCCAGCTAGCCTAGCCCGGTCAACAAATGTAAAATAAATAAATAAATACTGTTTCTTGCACATCTCTCATGCTTCATTTAAGGTCTCATCTTCTCTCATGAAAATTCACATCATCTCTGACCCAGACGCACTGTTGCCTAGTCATGCCTTCCTCCTCTTTTCTGTCTCTCAACCCTCTACATGCCTTCCTGGATATCCTTTTCTTCCTCTCCATCCCTTCCCCCTTTCCTACTCTTATGTGTCTCCCCCGTCAACTTCTTCAGATTGTCCCAATTCTTTAATCTTTTGAAAGCTTTATATATCAGCCACTCGCCTCAGCCCATGTGTCACACCAACACCATGAACTTCCATCTTCTTTATACTGATCTGTGCAGCTTTCTTCCCATGTCCCCCACCATTTGTTTCCTAATATGCCCCATTTTTATACCCCCTCTACATCTCACTGTGCCCCACCTGGTACTTGGTTATCTCCTTGCTAGTTGAACTTGTGGTCCAGTATATGTTTTTCAATCAAAAATTGTGACGTAGTTGAACTTTTAGATCAGAGATAACTGTTGTTGTACTATGAACTGATGCATTCCTGTTCTGTGGAGCTGGTTTACATATTTTTTCTGTGCACTCATTCAGCAGTTGTATTGCTCTGACCTTTTATCAGGAAGTTATGGGTAATGAACACCGACCTCCATGCTTCATAAGAAGGTAAACACTTTGCTCTGTATTACTGCATTAGAAACATTTATAATAATAGTTCACAGCAGTGTCTTGCTAAACACTCTAAGATTGTACAAACTGACTAAAAGACCCACTGCTTGTTAAAGAGCATCGTGATTCAACAGGTACAGCAGACGCAATATAATGGTGAGCATTGCCTTTCCATGTTCATGTATTAGAAAACAAATTTAATTTCTGAGCTGTATTTCTTTTTCTTATCTTTTTAAGTGCTGGTGCTCCTTTTTTGTCTCACTGACACTTATTTAATAAAATCACAAGAAGAGTCCACTAGAAGGTTAAAAATGCAATCAAACTTTTGTGCATCTTTGTAGTCCTTTTCTCAGTCATTCCCTTCCAGTGCTGATAAGTAAGAGATTCTGAATTACAAAAGTCGAGATCAGCATCATCCGAAGACACCTGGCACAGAAACAGAGTAATGCAAGCTGCCAGCTTTAATATTGTTTGATAGGTCAGTAATTAAACAGTGACGGAGACATGTACACTGCAGGGTGACATTAAGTGATGTACTGTTTCTCAACAGCAGAATTCTTCTGTTTATACCTTCTGAAACACTATGACTCAGACAGCTGCTCGGTTTCAGTTTAACAAACTTTAGTGGTAATAAGTCATTTGATAATCTGTCTCCTTTGCTATGCCATCTGTGGGGAGCCCTTCAGTTTGTCACCAAATAGGTGGTCAGCACTCAGAACATAGAACCTAAACAGTGTCCTCTCATGGAGGTCAGACTTGAAGACTGAGAAGGTGAATATTAAGTTTTCCTCACTTTCTCCATCATCCCAGAGTTTTTGTAGTCTTAGAGTTGCTCTTTGTGTTTGTCCGTGAATATGTGCATGTATGTAGATGGATAGATAGATATGCATGCATACATATATACATTACACACACAGTTTAGGGTTGTTAGGACTTTTCCCCACATTGGAGAGTGGGAGGGCTTGCACATTTAAAAAATGTTTGTGTTTTGTGACCATGGAGAGTTTCACCATTTTGAGTTGTGACCTCCCAAGGTTTTAAAGGTTTTAAATGTTTTAGGGTTGAATAATTGTGTATTGATTAAATGAGACATAATTATTCATTGTGGACCCCCATTGTTTTCATGCTAACCCATCCCAGACATGCAAAAAAAATCATGCTTTTCAGGTATTGTGTGTAAGCGGCAGTCTATTTTCTAAGTACAAGTAGGCAGTTGCTTGAACAAATGGTAGCCAAATGTGTGGCCTTCTACAAATAGCACAGTAAACATTTGTTGAGCATGATTTCCATATAAACAGCTTCTTAGTTATAGTACTGTGCTTCAGTTCTGGGT
This sequence comes from Protopterus annectens, assembly GCF_019279795.1. Lineage (NCBI taxonomy): Eukaryota > Metazoa > Chordata > Ceratodontiformes > Protopteridae > Protopterus > Protopterus annectens. Next base: position 143,799,724 of record NC_056748.1, on the reverse strand, counting down.
TGCTAATGCCAAAATACACAATAAGCAGTAACTTTTTTATTAAGAGAGAAAGCAGTAGGTAAAATTTTAATTGGAAAGCTAGGCATTTTATTCTAATATAGGCACCATCAAGGAGTTAAATGTTAAACCAAATATCTTCTAGCTGTGTGACTTCAGTTATCTGAACACTGATGGGCATATTTTTATCTCTAACAATGGCTAGACTTATTATTTCATCAATTTTGTTAATACCAGTGTACTGAGGGAAATTGAAAGCTGCCCGTTAGACATTGCAGCATCCTTCACGTAGTCCTTGCTGACCTAGCTCCTGGCTGTACCCTTTTCATCGCCCTTTAAATCTGACCACAAATCAATTATCCTTTCCATCGGGTGCAACCAAGTAAGACAGCCATTAGGGACTACTTTTTGTTTTAGTTAAAGTCTTGTATTTGTGCAAACTTGGCAGTTTTCATCAGTGGAAGTTTTTTTCATGGTTTTAAACAACTTCGTTGGTGTGTGGTGTTTAAGCCTGTAGGGACTTCCCAGGGCAAATCTGCTGCAGCTTGTAGAAGACCTAAGCAAAATTCCCAACAATTCCCACAAAGCGAAATAAATGAGAGCAGAGTCGTTTCACCTAGGACTTTTACCAGCACCTAAACAGTTAGAAAAGTCAGTATCAGTGTGATGTCCCCACTCTGGGCCAGTGATCAAGGAGCCTGAATCCTCACCCCTACTCTAGAGAGGGACCTTCTCTTTGATTACAAATGGATACACTCAGTATTTCCAGATACAGACCTCTCTGCATCAAGCAGTTTCCCTTAAGAGCACACAGGGAACACACTCAGCCCAGGATCTGGGTTTCTGCAGCTGTCTCCATCCAGATCACCAATAAGACTCCCCCCTGGTACAGCTATAGGGTTAAGTCCTCAGCTGAGTGTCCAAGCCAAGTTCTCTAGCACCATCTCTGTGAAATCAGTGCTTTGTGTACCTGCTCCAAGTGGCTGATGCACACACACACACACACACACACACACACACACACACACACACACACACACACACACCTACCTGGGAAAGGCTGGCACAGATTACCTGCTCTACCAACTTTGCCCAGGCTGTAATGTAGATTCACTGCCACCATTCAGTTACTATAAGGCCCTTAAAAGGGTATCCAATTATACTGAGTGAAATTAATATTAATGCAAATGGTAGTGTTGACCAAACAGCCAGGCATCAAGAGTGACCAGAGTTGTCACCAAATACATGTAAGTACTTTCAAAAATTAAAATATTTCCTTAAAGGACCAGCCACAATGAGAAATGTAAATATATTTAATAATAAATAATAAAAGAACATGAAAATACTAGATATCTGTGTACAGTAAACAGAGCTTCAGTCATAGGAAATATTAAAAGGATACAGATGAATAGATTCACAGTTACAAAAAAACAGCACTTAACTAATCTCACTATATTTCCTGGCTTACCTAAAGAGTTACAATTCCATGGTCACTTACTAGAGCAAGGTAAGATGAAGTAGGCTAGTGGTCTTCCTTCTTTGTCATGTTCCAAGAACAGACTGTCTTACTGACTGAGAAGCTTCTTAAAATAATATCTAAATATTATTTCTGGGATAGCTTACAGAATGACATCACGTCTGGTCATCTGACACTGTTCTTCACACTATCACCAACACTAGAATCTGCTAGGATTTTAGCACATGTATTACCATACAGACAGAGCTTTTCTCAGATCTGCTGCTGCTTCTGGAAGTCATAAAACCATAAAACACATCCCTCATTCCTACAGGAGCTAATCATCTATATTTTTTACAGACATTTTGTCTCTGGCTATGACCAGAACTGTAAGATGCAATCTTTATGGACTTAATTTAATTTCAAATATTTTTTAAGTCTGAGATTAGCAACTTGTCTTACAGTATCGTCTGTCAAAACATATACATTTAAACATTTACAATAATGCATGTACATTTCTTTTTTTTCCAGCAGGGTACACAGTTGATATATTTTTAACATAAGTAGCTTTACAAATACATTTCCAACACAAGCATCTGTACAAATCAGTTTGATATTCAAATAGCATAAAATTCTTTACAAAATTCCAGCTAGCTGTGCTGGCATTCGTTACTCATCCACTGCCCTACAGCTCGTGCCATGGCTGGCAGTACCTCACTACCAGTCTGCCCTAAATATAATGGTAAATGTAGGAATAATCTCTCTTTGGTGGAACTCCCATGTTAGTAAATTGTGTAAATAAGGAAATAAAAAGTTATAACACACTATCACACATGGATGGGAAGAAAGAGAATGAATTGCTTTAATACTCGTAGCGAACATATTGATTTGGTAAGGGGTACAGATTAAATATTTTCATTAAATCAGTTGGAGTCTAGGATGATACAAACATTTGAAATGTTAAAAAGTCAAAGGGTTTAATAGTGAAATTACTTGGCAATGTTTAATTTTTAAGACGTGTGAATAATGTGGTCTCTAAGTTTTATTTGCTTTAAAATGAATTGAATGTGTAGTAGGTATTTAACAAAGGGGATTGTTGGTGCTCTGTTTTACCCCCAAGATGACGTTCTTGCTGAAGGGCTAGGGGTATTAAAATACAAAATGTTGCAAAAAATCTCATCCACCTACATTGATACTGCACCGAAACGTGCTAGTAAGGATCTTAAGAATATTAGTCGAAAATACAAGCTGGAGTAGAAATGAACTTAAGGATCTTAAAGAAACCAAGTAAACTGCAAATCTTTATTCAATTATATCAGGAAATTGAGTAATAATGTTCAATATTGCACTGGGCTCATTCATAATAATATACATTCCGATCCCATGGATATAACCAGTGGGTTAGCAGACACATTTGGTCTCATCTAACCACACTGTAGTCCTGCTGTTCCTGGAAAATCAGTTTCCCCTGAAATCACCTTGGAACAAGTCTTACAATACTTGTCAAAGGCTAAAAGTAATGTTTCTATGGGATCAGATAATATACTGTGGTTCAGTGTTATCACGGTCAAGTAGGCATTATCGAAGCCAATACTTAAACTGTTCAACCTCGCTTATGTCCTGGATTTGTCTTGCGCTTGGAGAACCACCACTGTGACTGCCTACACAAGGGTAGCCCCATAACAGACCTGGCTAATTACAGGCCAGTCAACCTCACTAGCATTCATTGCAAAGTCTTGGAGTACATCATGGCCATACTCATTAATGTGGACATAGGCAGCTTAACTGATCTAGACCATAATAATCACTTTGGTTTTCTGAAGGGCAGATCTCATCTTCTGAACATCCAGTTGGCATAATGGTGAAGGTTTTTGCCTCCCACACACAAGATATATGGTTTGATCATGACTATGTTGAGTGTTTCTATCTCAAGGTCAGCAAAGACTGGAGCTGTGGGCAGCAGCACAGACTCTGCATGGTGCCCTATAGGGGGAAGAGTTGTGTAACGCAACTGCGTTGGTCATCTACTGTATTTCCCAGTATCATCATGACAAGAGGATACTGATCACAGACTACATGCTGTGGCAGGACTAGCCACTCAGTGGTGTAAAATATGTCTGAAGGTGATTGGGCAAATCTTGTCTCCTGAACTTAGTAAGCTTCCTTGAAAATGTTATGGAGGCTATGGGCAGTGGTAATTCAGTACATGCTGCTCTTCGTGATCTAGCCAGGGCTTTTTGCATTATTCCTCATCCTGGTGTTGCTGAAAAATTTGATATACTTAATTTTAAGCCCTGTGTAGTCAATTGGAATACAAACTAACAGATTAAAGGCTATGAAAATTGAAGTCCTCTCTAAACATAACATTGTAACTGATGCTCAGCACTGTGCACTCTCTGAATGTAACATTGTGACTAGTGGGTACCACAGGGTGCAGCACTGGGCAGTCCCTGAATGTAACATTGTAACTAGTGGAGTACCACAGGGTTCAGTGTTGGGCACTCTTCTCTTTGACATTTAAATTTGGAGACAGCCAAGTCAGTATCCCAGAAGTGTGGCTGAACAAGTTTACTGATGACAGCAAGCTAGGCTTTTATTATCCTGTCATCCATTGATATTAAGCAGCTCAAGCAAGGACTGAAATTTACAAGTACCTGGTACACTGAAAATGGTTTAAAGGTAAATGCAAAAAACACAACATAGCAGCTTTTGGCAAAAAAGCTGCTTTAACCTTAATGCATTGTAAATGGTACTCCTCTTTACACATACATGGTCATAAGTGACCTGGGTACTTGTGTAGACAGCTGGCCTCTCATTTGATCATGTTTCCACCATGGTCAAGAAAATCCTACTGTGTGGCCCAGTTAATTACCAAAGGAATATCCTTAACATCCAGGGAAGCCATTATACTGCTGTACTCCTATCTCAGTGCATCTATCATTGAATACGTCGCCCCCTTTCGCATGTAGAAATCCAAGTGCAGTGATCACTTGGAATGGTCCAAAAGATTGTCAGCCAGAAAATTAAAGGCCTTAAGTCCCTCAATTATACTGAAAATTAGCACAACTCTCTCTACCATCTGCCTTGAAGTGACTTTTGTCTTGCCTTTTCAAGCCATGAAAAGTGGCGCACACAGAGCATAATCGAGATGGTAAGCTAAAGGCAGCAAAGAATTTTTGGTGTGCTCCTTATATTGTTTTCAGGATTTTTTTCTCATTTCTACCAATTTTCACTTAGAAGTTCTGCACTCTAAAACTGGAAGGAAGTCTCAAGGATTATTGTGGTGTAAAATTCAAGTGTCTTTTAAGATATATTTATGTCAAATTTTAAGGAAAAAGAATTAAGGAAAATATCTCTCACAGAAGATGAACTCTTCCAGAACTGTGCATGAAGACAGTACCATGAGGAAATAACTACAATCTAAACTTTCTACTGTTCAGGACTTGATTACAAAAATAGATAAACTTGATCTTAGAGTTAATAAAATCAGAGAGGAGTGTACAAAACAAATAGAACTGATAACTGATGGCCTTAAACAACAAAGGATGCAGATAACAGAGATAGAAGAGTTGGTTTCTGACATTGATTCCAGACTAACAAAAGGAGAAAATAATATTGAACTTTTACTGCAACAAAACAACAAACTGATTGAGAAAATTGATGACTAAGAAAACAGAGCCCACAGGAATAATGTTAGAATTTATGGAGTGCCAGAACAGATGGAGGGTAAAAATTTGGTGACTTTCCTTACATCTTGGATCCCCAAAATTTTAAATCTGCCTGAAGCTTTGTCCTTCGGTACTGAAAGAGCTCATAGGTCTCTAGCTACCATTTCACCTAATAGAAAACATGTACTGCCAAGATCTGTTATTGTGAAATTGTTTTCAAGTCAAGATAAAGACTTGGTTCTGAGAACTGCATGGTCCCTTGCTCCTTTAAAACAGGAGACTTACATGTCAGATTTGATAATGAATTTTATCTATCATGGTTTCTAAAAGAAAAACTTTTTTTCTCTTTTTAAAGTCATTAAAGAAAGCTTGTATCAAGTTGCACCTGATTTTCCCTGCAAAACTGAGGCTATTTCTACCAGAAGGAACAAGAACTTTTGAATGCTTAGAAGAGGCTACAACCTTTGTCCAAAAGAAGAACTTAGTAAATCAAATTGGAAACATGGATTCCAGTTTTATACTGGAGACAAGTATCTACAAATGACTGGACTGTTAAAGGGAAAAAAATCTAGATGCAAGTAAATAACATTCAATTGTATCTCCTTTTAATATAGGAGCTTCTTGCAAGTCTATTATGATATTTCATCAATGGTAATACTTTTCATCTATTCCACTTGCTACTTACTGTTACTTGCAGCTCAGGATTTATTATTAAAATATATAATAATTAAAAAGGGAAACATGGTTTTATGAACTGGGAACTGTTATAGGAATGTTTAATGATATTTTTTACATGTTTTTTTGTGCTTCACAAGTTTAGAAGGTTAAACAATGTTAAAAACAGCTTTTTTTTTTTTTTTAAATACTCGCAGCTCTCTGATATACCTGTGAGCTATTTATGATTAAATGTTTTTGCCTTACTGTTTAAATTCCCGCTGTTATTCTTTGTAAGCTTTTTTTGTACATTTTAAAGTCCGCTCAAGCTCCTAAATGCTGTGCAAGTCCATATCTTCGTGGAGCACCGTTTGCGGCTGAAAACAGGAAGTGAACAACATCCTTTGACCTTTAATCTTTGTTTTTTGGCTCTGTGATCCAATTGTGATCAAAACAGACTTTTTATTAATTGATTGTTTTAATTAATGTTAATCTATAACTTTTATGTTTAAATACTTTATACTAATGTTTTTTTTTCTTGCATTTTAAACTGCTTTGTTTACAGGTCCATTAGTTTTATTGGGAAAAGATGTGTGCTAAAATGCACAGTCATATTTATGTCACTGCTAAATTAGTACATAATTACTGTTCTTTTTTCAGATAGTTTAAGGAACATGTGCTGTACATCTTTTACCTTTTTACAGCTTAGCTGTCACTCACTTTTCTTTAATGAAGTGTTTTAACATCGATAGTGGAAACATGCCACTAGATGTCTTGAGAGAGCTAGTTGGGGCTTATATGGTACTGTAAGCCTGGAATACTTTATTCCAACCATGGTGTTATTTTTTAACAGTTTTGTATTCAGCATTTTCTTATTGTATTTTTATTTCTGTCCAAAAATATGCTATAAAAATCTTTACTAGTGTTGCCATAGCAAAACAATTTAAAGCTAAAAACAGAATGTCTTGTAAAAATGCCTTCATACAAGTGTGTATCTTTGAATGGTAATGGGTTGAACAAACCTATTAAGAAAAGTAGCTTAAACAAGCATTTTCCCTGCTAAAAGCTTACTTCATTTTTCTCCAAGAAACCCACTTATTATCTGAAGACATTAGTAGAATAATTTTAAAAGACTATTCCATTTTAGTTAATTCTCATTTTAAGAATAAAATAAGAGGTATTCTCACGTTGTCAAGAAAATCATTGGGATTACCTAAGATAGTAAGCTCTTATTCAGGTAAAGACAACATCCTTGGTATAGTTGTTATTAAAGTGGGAAAAAGTCTTTACACTCTTAAAAGTACATACTGGATTCCCATTATTGGTACAAAAACAGTAAAGAAGCTTCTAGATCTTATGACTCTGCATTCAAGAGGGGGAATTTTGTTAGCAGGTGATTTAAATTGTATTCGATCACAGAGTTGTACCTCAAATGCTAAACCTTTTAGATGTACTTCCACAGCTAAACACCTGAAGAACTATATAAATATAAGAAATATGAAAGATGTATTTTATACAATATACCATTTTCCTTAAGATTCATGCAGTACTCCTACAGATTTGGTAGGCAGACAAATATTGACAAAGCTATGGTAACTAGTTCTTTAATTTTGAAAATAAACAAAGTAATGATTATTTCCAGCCCCATCTCAGATCATAATGCTATCACTTTTAAAATTACTTTTAGTCATGAAAATCTAAATTCTTGTCTGAGAATTCCAGCTTACATAATGACTATAAAAGGCTTTCATGTCTTAAAGGAAATTAATCAGTTCATGGAATATAAAAATAAAAAAGAAGTTTCTGATATGATATAAAGGGACACATTAAAGGTAGACTTATACATTGCAGTTAAACACTGGTATGTATCCAAAAGAAAGGAATGTGATAAGTTATTGGATATGCAAGCTGAAATTGGCAAATTAAAATTTAACCTTAAGCCTAATGAAAAACTAACAATGAATAACATTAATAAGTTAAAGAATATCAAGATGTATTACACCACAAGGTATATATTAACCTAGAAAAAATCAAGTTACACTCATATTCATTAAATCCTAAAAACTTGCACAAAATAACAGTTAGATTGAAATACCTGAAAGAGAAAAATCACATTAAGTAAATTATTTATAAAGATAAGGGTAGAATAACTAAGGCACTGGATCTTACCAATATATTAAAATGTTTCAGAAAGTACTATCAAGAGATTAATAATTCAAATTCTAGTTTATATGATACTAATGCAATCGATAGTTTTTTAGAGGAAAACATTCAAAAGACATTATTCAAACAACAGGTTGCTAAAATAGACAACTGTTTTACTTTTAAGGAACTAAAAGACAAGATTAAAAATCTAAAGATGAACTTAGCTCCAGGTTTAGATGGGTTAATACCAGAAATGTATAAATATTGCCTGATTATATCTTAAAAATTCTTTTAAGTACTTCCAGAAAGTCAAAACTCCTTCTACTCTATCTCCTTCATAGAAGCATTCTCTTGTGTCTCTTCTATTAAAATCAGAAAAATAACTCTCTTCGTGGTCATCCTACAGACCAGTTTCCCTTCTTAATATAGATTATAAGTTGTTCATGTCTATGCTGGCAAAAAGATTAAACAGTATAATCCCTGAACTAATAAAAGACCAAACAGGTTTATAATTAATAGAAGGGTGCAAGACAACATAATTAGGCTATTTTCTTTAATAGATGTTGCTAACAAAAAGAAAGATGAACTGTCTGTAGTAAGTTTAGATATAAATAAAGCATTTGACTCATTGAATTCGTCTTATCTTTTCAAAGCACTGTATGAATACAACTTTTCCTCAGATTTTGTGAATTTAGTCAAAAAAATTTATATGAAATTTCAGTTGCTTTTGTCAAGATAAGTTCTTTATTTCTGATTCATTTAAATTAAAAGTCACAAAACAAGGATGTCCCCTATCACCCCTTATATTTGCCCTAGCCATAGAAACTTTAGCTAATAATCTGAGAAACAACATAAATGAGGTAGGATGTAAACTAAATTACAAATTATCTCCCAAAATTCAACTCTTCACAGATGATTTGTTATTAACGTGGTGAAATTGAAGTTTCATTGGACCATTTAGTTAAAGCTTTAGATACTTTTGAGAAAGTGTCAGGAGTAAAATTCATTCATAATAAAACTAAACCACTTCTGGTTAATAAAATGTTATCAACTAAGCTAAATTCTTGCAACACCTTTACTGGAATAACAACCATAGTAAATATATAGGAATTACATTTGAAGCCACATAAACATCATTATTAATTAACTGTCAACATCTAATACAATATCAAACTCAAAGCTGGAATAAACCATATTTTACCTTTGAGGACAGGTTAACTTTAATTAAAATGATCTTATTACCTAAAATCTTAACTATTAGTCAATCTTTAATTTTTCTTCTTAACAAAATAAATCATAAAGAAAATAAGTGACGCCTCACAGCAAGAGGTTCTCCTGTTCAATTCTCGGCTGGTGGGCCTTCTTTGTGGAGTCTGCATGTCCTCCCCATGGTCGAGTGGCGTTTAAAAGACATGCCTGAATGCATGTGCCTTCGTTGAAGGCTGGGTGTTGAGCTGGCACCTCGGCACCGTAAAAATCTACTGCCAATCATTAGCAGACCGGAGTTCCGCTGTGGCGACCCCTAATCGGGAAAAGCCGAAAGAAGAAGAAGAAGAACAACTGTGGTATCCAAAGTAACCCAGAATATCTTTACACTGGCATGTAACACGTTGGGAATATGGAGGGATAGGGTTTCCTAATATTGGCCGTTATATAAATTCAATGGGTCTATATGATTTAATACCTGAAGCTGATTGGTTTCACACGATCATTAATTGTAAGATGGTTAAATCTTTTAGGTTGAGTTTAGGTATTTTTGCAAGCTATTGGAGGACGATAATTGTATTGTAACTGATTCCCTCATATTGTTCAGTGTATCAGTTCCCAAATTTATTCCTGTTCATTAAATATGTCTTTTCTGGGTAATCCTAGCTATAGCATGGAAAGTTGTAATGATAAACTGGAAAGCTAAGGCTACTATCTCTTTTCCTAGTGATTTCATTCAGTTAGTTAAATCTGTTTTTTAATAACGAAATCTGTACGATAAAAATGAGAACAAATAACACAACCCATCAGTTCATTGGATGACAAAAGTACATAATTTATTGGGAAAATATTGAAATGTTGACGGTTTATCACTGTATTTATTGTTATGGACATTTTATTTTGTTGTTTTGTAAATAATTTGTTTTGCTTCATTTATGCAAAATCAAATAAACTTTTTTTTCAGAGAGAAAAGTGGAGAACACACACCTGTCTGGGTCATCAGGTTAGGCACTTCTGCATACAAATACCTTTTCTGTTGAATATGTTGGGTCAGGGTACAGTTGATGGTTCCATGTCAGGTATCTGATCTGCATGTAGCTTTGCATGCTGTAAGTACAGATGGACACGTCAGTGATCTAACTTAAACAGTTGGATTGTAGCTGAACAACCTTATTGTACATCCAAAAACCTAAGCCAGTAAGCACTGAATGGTGCACAGTGATGGTTATCCCACCCCACAAAGGTGGATCCACTATGGACCCAGGGAACTACGTCCCATTAGCCTGAAGAGCCTGGTCTGCAAGGCCATGGAGCATATCATCATGGAACTTATAAACAAAGACATTGGTAATCTTGAAACTCTGGACCCCACCCAGCTCAGGTTTGTAAAAGGCAGATCATGTCTCCTAAACCTGATGGACTTCTTTGAAGCAGTCACCAAAGCCGTAGATGAGGGTAAGGTGGTTCACACAGCCTATCTAGATTTCGCCAAGGCCTTTGACACCACCCCCCACTCTGGAATTATAGATAAACTCACTAAACTAGGTATAAATCCCTATGTCACAAGATGGGTTGCCAAATGGCTCACTGACAGAACCCATACTGTGAAAGTAGCAGACTCCAAATTCGACTTCAGACCAGTGACCAGTGGAGTACCACAGAGTTCAGTCCTGGGTCCACTCCTGTTTGGTATCTACTTCTCTGAAGTACAGCCTAACACAGAAGGTCTTTGGCTAATGAAGTTCTCAGATGACTGCTAACTAGGAGCCATAATCAAAACTCCTAATGATGTGGACATCCTACAAAAGGGCCTCACTGAGACAAATGTCTCGTGTCAAAGCCATGGCCTCAAGCTCAGTGCCAAAAAGTGCATTGTCATCCCTTTTGGTAAAAACTCTGTACCCATGAACTACCACAGAGGCAGTTGTCTACTTACACCAAAAGTGTGATAAGAGACCTTGGGACACAGGTGGACAGTAGTCTCTCCTTTGATAATCACATTGCCACAGTAGTCAGAAAATCCTTCTACGTGGCACACCTCATCACAAAAGGTTTCTCCTCCAGGAAAAAAGAGGTCATTGTTCCTCTCTACTCACCACTCATTAGACCCATTATAGAGTACAACTCCCCTTTTGGTATGTACCTCACAAGACATCTACAACAACTGGAAAAGCCGCAGAAATATCTCACAAAGAGGATTACTGGCCTCAGATGCCCTATGCAGACCATCTCAAAAAACTGTAGCTTTACTCTGTCGCATATTGCCTACTCAGAGGCGATCTCTGCCTAACATACAAAGCTATGTCAAACCCAGAGCTGTCGGATGTGCTCCACTTAAAGAAATCCCAATCCCTGCGAGCTACACGCTCTATGGACCTAAATCTTGTCACCACAATAAACAGAACATGCTGGAGGGATAGAGTCCTGTCCCAGAGACTTCCCATACTCTGGAACAAACTACCTATCTATATCAAGCAAAGCTCCTCATTAGCACTCTTCAAGAAAAATCTTGATGATTTGATGGGAAATAAGAAATTCACCCCGAGGATCAGTTCTGTGGCTCCGCTGACAGGGGCACAGGAAAATAATTTTCTTGGGTGGCGAAAGCCAGAGTACCTTTTTGGCTAGGCCAATAGCCTAGTACCTACCTGTGAACCTATGTTGTGACCTCCTATTTCACAAAACCCTGATCATTCTTGTAGCAGTCTAATATCTGTCCATCAGCATATTGTTGCTAATGTTAAATTCACATCTCACCAAGCCAGAGGCAGAACTTTGGTCCAAATGTTAATGTAGACACAAATTAAACAGTACAAAGATACCAGTGGTCTTTTGTTTCTCCTTTTAAACTAGAGGTCTGGTAGGCTTGACACAGCAGTTAATTCAGTCTTAATTGGCTTGAAGTACTCAACCACAATGGTTCATTCTCCAGTTGGAGGGGGAGATCATAGAAACCAATTATCAGGTCTTACATTGCATTTTTAGTGCACTGTAAAAACTTAAAATGGCCCCACATGCCACAGTATTTCTCAGTCTTAACCTTCTCAGTTAGACACTTTGTCTAAACTTTCAGTAGACTATTCACTTGGTAGTATTTCACATTTTACTCTTTAAGGTTAGGAATTAAGGGAGATTAGCAGACAAGTGAGACACAACATTTTGATTGGAGCAGAATCTTGGCAGATATTCTTACAGCTGACTTTTTTTGCTTGCATTCGTACTTTTATAATGCAGTAAACAAAGTTAGGTCTCCAGTTCCTTATACTGTTTATTCACTCTGGCACTAAGTCTGTTCACTGACAGCTGTAGAAACTGAGAACTATGATTTGTATAATATATTGGCTAATAGATAATATTGGTGTAATTAACATGCATTTTTATTGTCTGTTGAATCCAAAAATAACAGCTTAGGTGCACTTAAAGCATGTGTTTGCTGTGGTATTAGTGCAGTACAAGACCGAGATGGTTCATCCTTTAGTAAGCTCTAGGATCTGTAGCATTTTTTTTTGTTACTGTCCTCAATAGTGGTGTTTGTATTGCTGTCAAACCTGAAAAAATGACATAAAGCAATATGGCACTGCAAGATAAACACATTACTTACTCTAGAACTTTCCATGTTTAATAATTTATGGTATATTCTAACAGTTGTTATTTAGTTAAATAATGCAAAAGGTCTTTCCCCTACAATACTGCATGTTTTCTTAGTAGTTACTGCAGCTCATAACAGATTTTATTAAGTTTTTATTCATTACATCTGCATTGTTCAGGATAGTCCTTTGTGGTGTAATTGCTTACATTGTGAACATTCAGTTTAATCTGGAGATTTAACTCTTGTCAGTCCTGTGGCGAATCACACTAAACACATCAGTTCTGACCTTTATTTCTTGTTGGTACTGATGTAGTTACTGTCATTGCTCTGACCTTCATTTCTTGTTGGTACTGATGTAGTTACTGTCATTGCTCTGACCTTCATTTCTTGTTGGTACTGATGTAGTTACTGTCATTGCTCTGACCTTCATTTCTTGTTGGTACTGATGTAGTTACTGACATTGCTCTGATCTTCATGTCTTGTTGGTACTGATGTAGTTACTGTCATTGCTCTGACCTTCATTTCATGTTGGTACTGATGTAGTTACTGTCATTGCTCTGACCTTCATTTCTTGTTAGAACTGATGTAGTTACTGTCATTGCTCTGATCTTCATTTCTTGTTGGTACTGATGTAGTTACTGTCATTGCTCTGACCTTCATTTCTTGTTGGTACTGATGTAGTTACTGTCATTGCTCTGACCTTCATTTCTTGTTGGTACTGATGTAGTTACTGTCATTGCTCTGACCTTCATTTCTTGTTGGTACTGATGTAGTTACTGTCATTGCTCTGACCTTCATTTCTTGTTGGTACTGATGTAGTTACTGTCATTGCTCTGACCTTCATTTCTTGTCAGTACTGATGTAGTTACTGTCATTGCTCTGACCTTCATTTCTTGTTGGTACTGATGTAGTTACTGTCATAGCTCTGACCTTCATTTCTTGTTGGTACTGATGTAGTTACTGTCATTGCTCTGACCTTCATTTCTTGTTGGTACTGATGTAGTTACTGTCATTGCTCTGACCTTCATTTCTTGTTGGTACTGATGTAGTTACTGTCATTGCTCTGACCTTCATTTCTTGTTGGTACTGATGTAGTTACTGTCATTGCTCTGACCTTCATTTCTTGTTGGTACTGATGTAGTTACTGTCATTGCTCTGACCTTCATTTCTTGTTGGTACTGATGTAGTTACTGTCATTGCTCTGACCTTCATTTCTTGTTAGTACTGATGTAGTTACTGTCATTGCTCTGACCTTCATTTCTTGTTGGTACTGATGTAGTTACTGTCATTGCTCTGACCTTCATTTCTTGTTGGTACTGATGTAGTTACTGTCATTGCTCTGACCTTCATTTCTTGTTGGTACTGATGTAGTTACTGTCATTGCTCTGACCTTCATTTCTTGTTAGTACTGATGTAGTTACTGTCATTGCTCTGACCTTCATTTCTTATTGGTACTGATGTAGTTAACTGTAATTGCTCTGACCTTCATTTCTTGTTGGTACTGATGTAGTTACTGTCATTGCTCTGACCTTCATGTCTTGTTGGTACTGATGTAGTTACTGTCATTGCTCTGACCTTCATTTCTTGTTGGTACTGATGTAGTTACTGTCATAGCTCTGACCTTCATTTCTTGTTGGTACTGATGTAGTTACTGTCATTGCTCTGACCTTCATTTCTTGTTGGTACTGATGTAGTTACTGTCATTGCTCTGACCTTCATTTCTTGTTGGTACTGATGTAGTTACTGTCATTGCTCTGACCTTCATTTCTTGTTGGTACTGATGTAGTTACTGTCATTGCTCTGACCTTCATTTCTTGTTGGTACTGATGTAGTTACTGTCATTGCTCTGACCGTCATTTCTTGTTGGTACTGATGTAGTTACTGTCATTGCTCTGACCTTCATTTCTTGTTGGTACTGATGTAGTTACTGTCATTGCTCTGACCTTCATTTCTTGTTGGTACTGATGTAGTTACTGTCATTGCTCTGACCTTCACTTCTTGTTGGTACTGATGTAGTTACTGTCATTGCTCTGACCTTCATTTCTTGTTGGTACTGATGTAGTTACTGTCATTGCTCTGACCTTCATTTCTTGTTAGTACTGATGTAGTTACTGTCATTGCTCTGACCTTCATTTCTTGTTGGTACTGATGTAGTTACTGTCATTGCTCTGACCTTCATTTCTTGTTGGTACTGATGTAGTTACTGTCATTGCTCTGACCTTCATTTCTTGTTGGTACTGATGTAGTTACTGTCATTGCTCTGACCTTCATTTCTTGTTGGTACTGATGTAGTTACTGTCATTGCTCTGACCTTCATTTCTTGTTGGTACTGATGTAGTTACTGTCATTGGTCTGACCTTCATTTCTTGTTGGTACTGATGTAGTTACTGTCATTGCTCTGACCTTCATTTCTTGTTGGTACTGATGTAGTTACTGTCATTGCTCTGACCTTCATTTCTTGTTGGTACTGATGTAGTTACTGTCATTGCTCTGACCTTCATTTCTTGTTGGTACTGATGTAGTTACTGTCATTGCTCTGACCTTCATTTCTTGTTGGTACTGATGTAGTTACTGTCATTGCTCTGACCTTCATTTCTTGTTGGTACTGATGTAGTTACTGTCATTGCTCTGACCTTCATTTCTTGTTAGTACTGATGTAGTTACTGTCATTGCTCTGACCTTCATTTCTTGTTGGTACTGATGTAGTTACTGTCATTGCTCTGACCTTCATTTCTTGTTGGTACTGATGTAGTTACTGTCATTGCTCTGACCTTCATTTCTTGTTGGTACTGATGTAGTTACTGTCATTGCTCTGACCTTCATTTCTTGTTGGTACTGATGTAGTTACTGTCATTGCTCTGACCTTCATTTCTTGTTGGTACTGATGTAGTTACTGTCATTGCTCTGACCTTCATTTCTTGTTAGTACTGATGTAGTTACTGTCATTGCTCTGACCTTCATTTCTTGTTGGTACTGATGTAGTTACTGTCATTGCTCTAAACGTCATTTCTTGTTGGTACTGATGTAGTTACTGTCATTGCTCTGACCTTCATTTCTTGTTGGTACTGATGTAGTTACTGTCATTGCTCTGACCTTCATTTCTTGTTGGTACTGATGTAGTTACTGTCATTGCTCTGACCTTCATTTCTTGTTGGTACTGATGTAGTTACTGTCATTGCTCTGACCTTCATTTCTTGTTGGTACTGATGTAGTTACTGTCATTGCTCTGACCTTCATTTCTTGTTGGTACTGATGTAGTTACTGTCATTGCTCTGACCTTCATTTCTTGTTGGTACTGATGTAGTTACTGTCATTGCTCTGACCTTCATTTCTTGTTGGTACTGATGTAGTTACTGTCATTGCTCTGACTTTCATTTCTTGTTGGTACTGATGTAGTTACTGTCATTGCTCTGACCTTCATTTCATGTTTGTACTGATGTAGTTACTGTCATTGCTCTGACCTTCATTTCTTGTTGGTACTGATGTAGTTACTGTCATTGCTCTGACCTTCATTTCTTGTTGGTACTGATGTAGTTACTGTCATTGCTCTGACCTTCATTTCTTGTTGGTACTGATGTAGTTACTGTCATTGCTCTGACCTTCATTTCTTGTTGGTACTGATGTAGTTACTGTCATTGCTCTGACCTTCATTTCTTGTTGGTACTGATGTAGTTACTGTCATTGCTCTGACCTTCATTTCTTGTTGGTACTGATGTAGTTACTGTCATTGCTATGACCTTCATTTCTTGTTGGTACTGATGTAGTTACTGTCATTGCTCTGACCTTCATTTCTTGTTGGTACTGATGTAGTTACTGTCATTGCTCTGACCTTCATTTCTTGTTGGTATTGATGTAGTTACTGTCATTGCTCTGACCTTCATTTCTTGTTGGTACTGATGTAGTTACTGTCATTGCTCTGACCTTCATTTCTTGTTGGTACTGATGTAGTTACTGTCATTGCTCTGACCTTCATTTCTTGTTGGTACTGATGTAGTTACTGTCATTGCTCTGACCTTCATTTCTTGTTAGTACTGATGTAGTTACTGTCATTGCTCTGACCTTCATTTCTTGTTGGTACTGATGTAGTTACTGTCATTGCTCTGACCTTCATTTCTTGTTGGTACTGAAGTAGTTACTGTCATTGCTCTGACCTTCATTTCTTGTTGGTACTGATGTAGTTACTGTCATTGCTCTGACCTTCATTTCTTGTTGGTACAGATGTAGTTACTGTCATTGCTCTGACCTTCATTTCTTGTTGGTACTGATGTAGTTACTGTCATTGCTCTGACCTTCATTTCTTGTTGGTACTGATGTAGTTACTGTCATTGCTCTGACCTTCATTTCTTGTTGGTACTGATGTAGTTACTGTCATTGCTCTGACCTTCATTTCTTGTTGGTACTGATGTAGTTACTGTCATTGCTCTGACCTTCATTTCTTGTTAGTACTGATGTAGTTACTGTCATTGCTCTGACCTTCATTTCTTGTTAGTACTGATGTAGTTACTGTCATTGCTCTGACCTTCATTTCTTGTTGGTACTGATGTAGTTACTGTCATTGCTCTGACCTTCATTTCTTGTTGGTACTGATGTAGTTACTGTCATTGCTCTGACCTTCATTTCTTGTTAGTACTGATGTAGTTACTGTCATTGCTCTGACCTTCATTTCTTGTTGGTACTGATGTAGTTACTGTCATTGCTCTGACCTTCATTTCTTGTTAGTACTGATGTAGTTACTGTCATTGCTCTGACCTTCATTTCTTGTTGGTACTGATGTAGTTACTGTCATTGCTCTGACCTTCATTTCTTGTTAGTACTGATGTAGTTACTGTCATTGCTCTGACCTTCATTTCTTGTTGGTACTGATGTAGTTACTGTCATTGCTCTGACCTTCATTTCTTGTTGGTACTGATGTAGTTACTGTCATTGCTCTGACCTTCATTTCTTGTTAGTACTGATGTAGTTACTGTCATTGCTCTGACCTTCATTTCTTGTCAGTACTGATGTAGTTACTGTCATTGCTCTGACCTTCATTTCTTGTTGGTACTGATGTAGTTACTGTCATTGCTCTGACCTTCATTTCTTTGTACTGATGTAGTTACTGTCATTGCTCTGACCTTCATTTCTTGTTAGTACTGATGTAGTTACTGTCATTGCTCTGACCTTCATTTCTTGTTGGTACTGATGTAGTTACTGTCATTGCTCTGACCTTCATTTCTTGTTGGTACTGATGTAGTTACTGTCATTGCTCTGACCTTCATTTCTTGTTGGT
The DNA here is from genome assembly GCF_019279795.1 of Protopterus annectens. Lineage (NCBI taxonomy): Eukaryota > Metazoa > Chordata > Ceratodontiformes > Protopteridae > Protopterus > Protopterus annectens. The sequence continues at coordinate 143,781,740 of NC_056748.1, read as the reverse complement.
ACTGATGTAGTTACTGTCATTGCTCTGACCTTCATTTCTTGTTGGTACTGATGTAGTTACTGTCATTGCTCTGACCTTCATTTCTTGTTGGTACTGATGTAGTTACTGTCATTGCTCTGACCTTCATTTCTTGTTAGTACTGATGTAGTTACTGTCATTGCTCTGACCTTCATTTCTTGTTGGTACTGATGTAGTTACTGTCATTGCTCTGACCTTCATTTCTTGTTAGTACTGATGTAGTTACTGTCATTGCTCTGACCTTCATTTCTTGTTGGTACTGATGTAGTTACTGTCATTGCTCTGACCTTCATTTCTTGTTAGAACTGATGTAGTTACTGTCATTGCTCTGACCTTCATTTCTTGTTGGTACTGATGTAGTTACTGTCATTGCTCTGACCTTCATTTCTTGTTGGTACTGATGTAGTTACTGTCATTGCTCTGACCTTCATTTCTTGTTGGTACTGATGTAGTTACTGTCATTGCTCTGACCTTCATTTCTTGTCAGTACTGATGTAGTTGCTGCTGTTGCTCTGACCTTCATTTCTTGTTAGAACTGATGTAGTTACTGTCATTGCTCTGACCTTCATTTCTTGTTGGTACTGATGTAGTTACTGTCATTGCTCTGACCTTCATTTCTTTGTACTGATGTAGTTACTGTCATTGCTCTGACCTTCATTTCTTGTTGGTACTGATGTAGTTACTGTCATTGCTCTGACCTTCATTTCTTGTTGGTACTGATGTAGTTACTGTCATTGCTCTGACCTTCATTTCTTGTTAGTACTGATGTAGTTACTGTCATTGCTCTGACCTTCATTTCTTGTTGGTACTGATGTAGTTACTGTCATTGCTCTGACCTTCATTTCTTGTTGGTACTGATGTAGTTACTGTCATTGCTCTGACCTTCATTTCTTGTTGGTACTGATGTAGTTACTGTCATTGCTCTGACCTTCATTTCATGTTCGTACTGATGTAGTTACTGTCATTGCTCTGACCTTCATTTCTTGTTGGTACTGATGTAGTTACTGTCATTGCTCTGATCTTCATTTCTTGTTGGTACTGATGTAGTTACTGTCATTGCTCTGACCTTCATTTCTTGTTGGTACTGATGTAGTTACTGTCATTGCTCTGACCTTCATTTCTTGTTAGTACTGATGTAGTTACTGTCATTGCTCTGACCTTCATTTCTTGTCGGTACTGATGTAGTTACTGTCATTGCTCTGACCTTCATGTCTTGTTGGTACCGATGTAGTTACTGTCATTGCTCTGACCTTCATTTCTTGTTGGTACTGATGTAGTTACTGTCATTGCTCTGACCTTCATTTCTTGTTGGTACTGATGTAGTTACTGTCATTGCTCTGACTTTCATTTCTTGTTGATTCTGATGTAGTTACTGTCATTGCTCTGACCTTCATTTCTTGTTAGTATTGATGTAGTTCCTGTCATTGCTCTGACCTTCATTTCTTGTTAGTATTGATGTAGTTCCTGTCATTGCTCTGACCTTCATTTCTTGTTGGTACTGATGTAGTTACTGTCATTGCTCTGACCTTCATTTCTTGTTGGTACTGATGTAGTTACTGTCATTGCTCTGACCTTCATTTCTTGTTAGTATTGATGTAGTTACTGTCATTGCTCTGTCCTTCCTTTCTTGTTGGTAATGATGTAGTTACTGCCATTGCTCTGACCTTCATTTCTTGTTGGTACTGATGTAGTTACTGCCATTGCTCTGTCCTTCCTTTCTTGTTAGTACTGATGTAGTTACTTTCATTGCTCTGACCTTCATTTCTTGTCAGTACTGATGTAGTTACTGTCATTGCTCTGACCTTCATTTCTTGTTAGTACTGATGTAGTTACTGTCATTGCTCTGACCTTCATTTCTTGTTGGTACTGATGTAGTTACTGTCATTGCTCTGACCTTCATTTCTTGTTGGTACTGATGTAGTTACTGTCATTGCTCTGACCTTCATTTCTTGTCGGTACTGATGTAGTTACTGTCATTGCTCTGACCTTCATTTCTTGTTGGTACTGATGTAGTTACTGTCATTGCTCTGACCTTCATTTCTTGTTGGTACTGATGTAGTTACTGTCATTGCTCTGACCTTCATTTCTTGTTGGTACTGATGTAGTTACTGTCATTGCTCTGACCTTCATTTCTTGTTGGTACTGATGTAGTTACTGTCATTGCTCTGACCTTCATTTCATGTTCGTACTGATGTAGTTACTGTCATTGCTCTGACCTTCATTTCTTGTTAGTACTGATGTAGTTACTGTCATTGCTCTGACCTTCATTTCTTGTTGGTACTGATGTAGTTACTGTCATTGCTCTGACCTTCATTTCTTGTTGGTACTGATGTAGTTACTGTCATTGCTCTGACCTTCATTTCTTTGTACTGATGTAGTTACTGTCATTGCTCTGACCTTCATTTCTTGTCAGTACTGATGTAGTTACTGTCATTGCTCTGACCTTCATTTCTTGTTGGTACTGATGTAGTTACTGTCATTGCTCTGACCTTCATTTCTTTGTACTGATGTAGTTACTGTCATTGCTCTGACCTTCATTTCTTGTTGGTACTGATGTAGTTACTGTCATTGCTCTGACCTTCATTTCTTGTTGGTACTGATGTAGTTACTGTCATTGCTCTGACCTTCATTTCTTGTTAGAACTGATGTAGTTACTGTCATTGCTCTGACCTTCATTTCTTGTTGGTACTGATGTAGTTACTGTCATTGCTCTGACCTTCATTTCTTGTTGGTACTGATGTAGTTACTGTCATTGCTCTGACCTTCATTTCTTGTTGGTACTGATGTAGTTACTGTCATTGCTCTGACCTTCATTTCTTGTTGGTACTGATGTAGTTACTGTCATTGCTCTGACCTTCATTTCTTGTTGGTACTGATGTAGTTACTGTCATTGCTCTGACCTTCATTTCTTGTTAGTACTGATGTAGTTACTGTCATTGCTCTGACCTTCATTTCTTGTTGGTACTGATGTAGTTACTATCATTTGCTATGCATTTGGTTATCTCTTGTGCATCACTATTGAAGCAGCACACTTGGTTTGGATGAGTTTATCATCCTGTCGACTGCCTACTTATGTAAAGTTAACTGGCTAACAGGTTATTCAGTGGTGCTGCCATTTCCCTGTCATGTCATTGACACTGCACAGTAGCCGACATGCATGGGCATGCTAATGATATCTGAGCGTATGGATTTAAACGGAAAATGCACTTCTTCAGTCTTTCGAAAGGAAAAGGGTATGAGGGGGTGTTTTTTAAGATAACAGCATGTTTGACAGATTGTGGAGCTGTAGCTTCTGAATACTTAAAAAAGTGATTTGCAGAAAGCACAAGGCATAGTTGCAACAATTATTTATTTATTTATTTATTGACAGTTGTTAGCCAGATTTGTCCGACTGGGTTTGTGGCCCATTTTCAGTGGATACCTAAGGAGAAAAGCTCCAGCACATGAACAAGTTACAGAAAATTCTTATTTTAACATCAGGAATTTGAACAGTTATACATATACAGAGTTGTATACTAAGTTATACAAAGAAATGTATTTAAGCATCAAAAATTCAGTTATACAAAAAATGTAAATAAAAGTTAGAAATAGCAGTGCATGCACATTTTTCTTTGATTGTAGCAGTTTTATTTACATATGTACAAGCAGAGTTTTAACCAACAGAACTGATTAGAAAACATTAGGACATATCCTAAGATAGTGGAGTACTTATGTGAGAGAGGAGGGAGGAAGAAAAGTATTCCAGTGGGGTGCTTAAGTTGGTGCCTGACAATGACAACGTTTGGAGTTAAGTAAGTAAATTTTGAGTTTTTCTTTAAAGTTTGCTGGATGGATGTTGGAATGTAAATCTATAGGGAGTTTGTTCCAGGCTTGTGAAATGGAGTACTTGTAAAGGAGTTTGCCTATATTTTTTTTTTTTTTTGGTTGGTATGTGAGCAGAAGTTGCTGACTGGAAGTGCGAAGAGTCCTAGGTGGTGTATCCATAGAGACGCAGGACAGGATGCAGGCTTATTAAAAATGAAATGTAACATTTGAAGTTGAGATAGAAGTAGGAGCTGGGGAATTCAACCACTGGAGTGAGTTACGGCAAGGCATTGATGTGCATTGTAAGGTGAGTTTGTGACAAACCTAGCTATGTTATGGTCGGTTTGTTCAGGGTTGTGGTTTGAATGTTAGTGAGTACAGGGGCAGCATATAGGAGGGAGGAAAGGAGAAGGGCTTGAGCAAGGGAGAGTCTAGCACTGGTAGTAAGAAAGATTATTAAACTGAAATTAAATAAACAGCACACTACCCCACTCCACTAAAAAAAATATGTTTTAAAGCTCATTTATTCATAAGCAGGACAGTCTGTATATGTAGAAGTGTTCTGCATTGTATATGTTGACACACATATATCCGTTTACTATTGTTTATTTGAACAGAAAAACATTTTCCATTCAAATAAACGAGTGGTAATACCAAAAGTAAATAAAAGAAGCGTTTGCAATGTCGTACCAAATGCTCAACGCATTTGACCTGACATAGTTGTCGAAACCACCACATGATAGCCGTATAGGAGCTGATGTGGATCAAACTCCTATACAGCTATCATGTTTTTGCAGGGAGGGCAAGCCCCCTTGCACCCCCCACACCCCCCCTACTTTATACATTCTAACTCAGAGATCGCACTACAGTGGGGATGTGGATGAATTTCCACTCCCCACTGAAACGTGATCTCCATGCAGATAGTCAATTTCCACTTATGCGAATACAGTTGTGCATTCGCATAAGTGCAGTCGACTGTCTGGTGCAAAACTGCTTGTGCGTTCGATGTTCTGTTTTTCGGCACATTGCAGCCAATAAAATGTCGTTCGCACAAACAATAGTAAACCCATATGTCTGTATACACATTATATGGAGAGTGTCTGCTGTGAGCCTTTCTCTCCCTAACTTTTATATGCGGAAGACTAGAGCATCCGTGTGCTCCATGCATTACATACAAACATTTTATATATATACATATATATATATATATATATATATATATATATATATATATATAAAATGTATGTTAGGCCAGCCACTAGCAAGTAAACAGTACTCCATTATAAGGGGGAGGGGAGCATTGGCATAATTATTAAAATGTTTACCCCACAGACAAGAGGTACAGGGTTTGATTCTCACCAAGGAAAATTAGCTAGGCTTAAAATGGCCCAGAAAGGCAGCTACAATAGTACTTACTTATAAACTCATGATTCTAGCAGTAACTATGAATCGACTACCTTTCTCTAAAGTCCATCAGTAATGAAGAGCCGAACACATTTCTCTGGAATCCATCAGTAACTACAAGTCAACCACATCTGTGTGGAATCCAGCACTAACTGTGAATAAATCCCTTACTAACCCATGAATATACAAAAGTGTCTGTTATTAATGCAGTATAACCCTTCGGCAGCTCCACTGTATTTAAACTCAAATTAACTAAATTACAATACCATACATCTGGTACATGTAAGCTCATTTCTTTCTATTTGCCTGTGTGTTTGACTCTATCCAAGGTCAGGCTGTATGCAGGGGTGTAAAGAAGAGGGATTGTGCAGCTGGGAAGAGTTTTGTGTAAATGCATTATGGATGAGGTAGATGTAGAAGCTATGGTTGTTTGCAGGTACACTTGCCTTTGATGGTAGAAGATCAGAAGGCTATGGGTTCTATTCCTACCCCAGGAGATATAATTTGTTTTCCATTACTGACATTGCAATGCAGCGTAAGAGGTGAGGGGGTTACTGCACTCTTAAGTGTGCCGTATTTTGGATGAGATATTAAACCAGGGCTACATCTGCTTGAGATGGTGGTAGCTCAGGTGGATGGAAAAGATCCCACAGCACCTATCAAAAGACTAGGGGAGCTTCTTCTGTGCCCTAGCCAAATTTCTCCTAGCTAGTATGAAAATTTTGTCTGGTATCCACTGAGGAGAGGCCACATACCTAGTGAGATTAACCCACTTGAGAAAAGAAACCCACCTCCTTAGATAACAAAAATGGAACAAAACTAAGGGTAATGCTGCTCAACGCCAGAAGTCTAAATCTCAAGATGCAGGCACTCGATGCACTCCTCAGTATGGAGAACATTGACGTCTGTGCAGTAACTGAAACCTGGTTCAAGGCTCCTGAGAGCACCCCAGCGCTACCAGGCTATACCTCGTATCATGCTTTTCAGCCCCAAAACCCGGGCCGAACCACAAAGGGAGGGGGAGTGTCCATATTCATCAAGGACACCCACACCCCCATGTTAGTAGCAACACACGAAGCATCGGAGACCATACAGGTGCAACTAACCATAGGCAAAACTGCTATACAACTGGTAGCATGTTACAGACCACCCTCCCAATCTCAGGAAACCCACTCAGCCTTCCTGAAGACATTGGAGGATATGACTGTATCACAAAATACCATCATACTGGGAGACTTCAACTACCCTAACATAGATTGGGTACATTATTCTAGCCCTAACACCCTAGCCCAAAGGTTCCTGGAATTCATAAATTCAAATGCACTGGAACACCTAGTCACCTCTCCCACTAGGGGAGATAATATACTAGATCTGATCATCACAAACATGGGGACAAAATGCTCCACACCACAGGTATACCCCTCACTAGTGAGATCTGACCACAAACTAATCACCCTGGATATACATATCCCACCTCCACCCCAGCACAAAAGACCACAGTGAAAAACTTCTCAAAAGCAGACTTCACTCTTCATAAGACTGAGATGGTATCCTTTAAGCCCACTGGGCCAGTGGATACCACATCCCACAATGTTGAATCCTTCACAAATGCTTTCTATGGACATCTCCAAGAATGCATGGATCATGCAATCCCAAATAAATCCAAGTCCCTCTCCAACAAAGGCAAGCGTCCTGTCTGGTGGACCTCAGCCATAAACAAATTATATAACAAAAGAAGGAAGCTACTGCACGACAGAGCAAAATCCCATAAAGGGAAGACATCTCTGATCAACACTAGCAGAAAACTACGTTCTCTCATAAAAACATCCAAGGCCAACTTTGAGAGAAAAATCACTAAGGACACTAAAGATAACCACAAAGCCTTCTTCGGCTATGTTAGAAACCTGGGCGGAAACCCTCAGATATGCTCAGAGTTAGTTCAGAACAACAAAAAATACACTGAACCCACAGATATTGCCAACATTCTGGCTGACAGGTTCAGTGTAAATTTCTCCCCTCCCTCACCCCCAAAAGAAGAAATACTTATCCCAGCTGAATGTAATCTCCCTGTCATCTCAGATGTCCAGGTGAGAGCCGCCCTCAGCAAAGCTAAAAACACAGCATCAATGGGACCTGACGGTATCCCGGGTTGCGTGCTACGTGAACTCCAAGAGGAGCTAAACCCGCACATAAAAATGCTATTTAACCTTAGCCTTACTACAGGATATGTACCTGAACACTGGCGTACAGCAACAATGGTCCCACTCCACAAAGGGAGTACCTCTACAGACCCTGGGAACTACCGCCCCATAAGCTTAACCAGCCTGGTCTGCAAAGCTATGGAAAGAATCATTATGGAACTCATAAACAGAGACATTGGGGACCTACAGACACTTGACCCCACCCAGTTCGGCTTTGTAAAGGGCAGATCCTGCCTTTTGAACCTGGTTGACTTTTGAAACAGTCACTAGAGCCATTGATGAGGGCAAAGCAGTCCATACAGCCTACCTGGACTTGGCTAAGGCCTTCGACACAATACCCCACTCAGGCATCATAGATAAGCTCAACAGCTTAAATGTAAACCCTTATGTCACTAGATGGGTTGCAAACTGGCTAAAGGACAGAACCCATAAAGTTAAAATCGCTAGAGCAATGTCAGACTCAAAGCCAGTCACAAGTGGTGTCCCACAGGGATCTGTCCTGGGACCCCTCTTGTTCAGCATTTATTTCTCCGATGTTAAAGCAAACATGGGAGGGTTGTGGCTGACAAAGTTCGCAGATGACTGCAAACTAGGCGCCATAGTCGATACACCATAGGACACATACATCCTACAAAAAGGCCTCACAGAAACGGACAACTGGTGCCGGAGTCATGGCCTTAAACTAAATGCCAAAAAATGTATAGTCATCCCCTCTGGGAAAAACAAAGTACTCACAAATTATCACATAGACAGCAACCCACTGAGTACGGAAAAAGTAATCTGAGACCTAGGGACCCAAGTCGACAGCGACCTCTCATTTGACACCCATGTTGCCAAAGTGGTTAGAAAAACATTCTACCTTGCACACCTTATCATGAAGGGATTCACATCCAGATCCAAGGATGTCATTGTACCCCTATACTCCTCCCTCATCAGACCCATGATTGAGTACAATGCCCCATTTGGTATGTACCTCACCCGGCATTTGCAACAGCTGGAGAGACCACAAAAGTACCTCACCAAGAGGATCAAGGGTCTCCAACATATGTCTTATTCTGCCAGACTAAAGAAACTCCAGCTCTATTCAGTAGCATACCGCCTGCTCAGAGGTGATCTCTGCCTGATGTACAAGGCCATGTCCAATCAGGAACTGATGGACATACTCCACCTCAAAAAATCCAAATCTATCAGAACCACGAGAGCTAAAGACTTAAACCTCGGCACAAGTATGAATAGGACATGCTGGAGGGATAGATTCATAACCCAGAGGCTTCCCATGCTCTGGAACAAGATCCCAGTTCATGTTAGGCAGAGCCCCTCACTGACTCTCTTCAAGAGAAATCTTGATGAGTGGATGGGAGATCATACGTTTACCCCAGGGGTCACTTCTGTGTCACTACTAGACAGGGGCACAGTAAACTAATTCTATTATATAAGGGGACCTTCACTGTGTCACTACTAGACATAGGCACAGTATTCTAAATCTATTCTGTGCATTTTGTACCATTTTATGAGGTGGCGAAAGCCACATCACTATGGCTAGGCTTACAAATGCCCCAGGGCAGATAGCCTAGTACTAAACTATGAAACTATGAAAAATATAATATAAATACATATGTGTGTGTGTGTGTGTGTGTGTGTGTGTATATATATATATGTATGTATGTATATATGTGTACGTGTATATCGAGAGACAGACAGAGCGATCTGAGTTTTTTTGGATATGTAGATCCAAGTTAATTATATGCCAAATGAGCTTCCTAATATAGGTGTTACAAATTTTTAAAAGAAGCCTTTGAGTTTCATTAATGGGTCATTTCAATAGTATTATGATAATTTTCAAGTAATTGGGCAACAGTCTTGTTATTTTAAAGGCAAATTCATCATTGTATCCTTAGGTTCATAGGTAGGTACTAGGCTGTTGGCCCAAGGGCCTACGTAAGCCTAGCCATCAAGCTTCCCTGGCTTACACCACCCACGAAAGTTATTTTCCTGTGCCCCTGACAAGCAGAGACACAGAAGTGATCCCCGGGGTGTATTTCCTATTTCCCATCCACTCATCAAGATTTTTCTTGAAGAGTGCTAATGAAGAACTTTGCTTGACATAGATGGGTTGCTTGTTCCAGAGTGTAGGAAGTCTCTGGGACAGGAATCTATCCCTCCAGTGTGTCCTGTTTATTGTGGTGACAAGGTTTAGGTCCCTAGAGCATGTAGCTCGGAGGGATTGGGATTTCTTTAGGTGTAGCATATCCAACAGCTCTGGGTTTGACATAGCTTTATATGTTAGGCAGAGATCATCTCGGAGTAGGTGATATGCTACAGAGTAAAGCTAGAGTTTTTTGAGGTGGTCAGTGTAGGGTATTTGTTTGAGGCCAGTAATCCTCTATGTACTTTCCAGCTGCTGCAGATGTCTTGTGAGGTACATTCCAAAGGGGACATTGTACTTTATAATGGGTCTAATGAGTGACGAGTAGAGGGTAACAATGACCTCTTTTTTCCTGGATGAGAACCCTTTTATGATGAGGTGTACCACGTAGAAGGACTTCCTGACTACTGTGGCGATGTGACTATCAAAGGAGAGACTACTGTCCACCTGGGTCCCAATGTCTGTTATCAGGCATTTGATGTTAAGTAGATTGCTGCCTATATGGTAGTTCATGGGTACAGAGTTTTTACCAAAGGGGGTGACACTGCACTTTTTGGCATTGAGCTGGAGGCCATGGCTCTGACACTAAGCATCTGTCTCAGTGAGGCCCTTCTGTAGGATGTCCACATCATTTGGGGACTTGACTATGGCTCCTAGTTTGTAGTCATCTAAAGGGGTCCACTCCTGTATACACCTACCTGCTTACAACATCTGATGGTGCTGTTAAGAAGGAATAAATATAAAACATCAATAAAAAGTTACATCTCCATGTTAGTGCTAACATTGACCTCTGTCGCTTTAGGACTTTAATGCTGGAAAATAATCACATTTTTGATACTTAGGTGTACTGCATGCTAATGCAGACCTCAGCAGACCAAAACCAAGTAAATGCAGAAGAGCTAAGCAAATAATCTAGCATTACTTAGTCCTATACAAAAATAAGGTAGGCCCGAGACTTTCCATTCTTCTCAAACATTCTGGCTTTATATATCTATGATAAGCTCTTTCACCTGAACAGTTCATCAGGTCTAACAGTGGAGAGTTTTAACTAAAGTGTGTATGATTTGTAACATAGCCTCAGAGTGCAGGAGGCTTCATGGTAACACAAAGGAGGGGGAGTGATTGGCTGATTCTGATGCTCACCCATCTGAAGCAGAAGGGGCCAGCACGTCATGCTGCCCCTCCTGCTGTTTCTCCAATGGCCAATAGAGCCCTGTGCGTATTGTGGTTTCAGAAGCAGAAGTGAGAGCTGTGAAGCGTGTTTGCTAAACCCTGTGCAGTATTGCTATATCTGAGCACGTATAGAGCCCTGAGCGTATTGTGGTTTCAGAAGCAGAAGTGAGAGCTGTGAAGTGTGTTTGCTAAACCATGTGCAGTATTGCTATATCTGAGCGCGTATAGAGCCCTGCGCGTATTGTGGTTTCAGAAGCAGAAGTGAGAGCTGTGAAGTGTGTTTGCTAAACCATGTGCAGTATTGCTATATCTGAGCGCGTATAGAGCCCTGCGCGTATTGTGGTTTCAGAAGCAGAAGTGAGAGCTGTGAAGTGTGTTTGCTAAATCATGTGCAGTATTGCTATATCTGAGCACGTATAGAGCCCTGCGCGTATTGTGGTTTCAGAAGCAGAACTGAGAGCTGTGAAGCGTGTTTGCTAAACCATGTGCAGTATTGCTGTATCTGAGCACGTATAGAGCCCTGCGCGTATTGTGGTTTCAGAAGCAGAAGTGAGAGCTGTGAAGCGTGTTTGCTAAACCATGTGCAGTATTGCTGTATCTGAGCACGTATAGAGCCCTGCGCGTATTGTGGTTTCAGAAGCAGAAGTGAGAGCTGTGAAGCATGTTTGCTAAACCATGTGCAGTATTGCTATATCTGAGCACGTATAGAGCCCATTGTGGTTTCAGAAGCAGAAGTGAGAGCTGTGAAGCGTGTTTGCTAAACCCTGTGCAGTATTGCTATATCTGAGCACGTATAGAGCCCTGCGCGTATTGTGGTTTCAGAAGCAGAAGTGAGAGCTGTGAAGCATGTTTGCTAAACCATGTGCAGTATTGCTATATCTGAGCACGTATAGAGCCCTGAGCGTATTATGATTTCAGAAGCAGAAGTGAGAGCTGTGAAGCGTGTTTGCTAAACCCTGTGCAGTATTGCTGTATCTGAGCACGTATAGAGCCCTGAGCGTATTATGATTTCAGAAGCAGAAGTGAGAGCTGTGAAGCGTGTTTGCTAAACCATGTGCTATATTGCTATATCTGAGCACGTATAGAGCCCTGAGCGTATTATGATTTCAGAAGCAGAAGTGAGAGCTGTGAAGAGTGTTTGCTAAACCATGTGCAGTATTGCTATATCTGAGCACGTATAGAGCCCTGAGCATATTGTGGTTTCAGAAGCAGAAGTGAGAGCTGTGAAGCGTGTTTGCTAAACCCTGTGCAGTATTGCTATATCTGAGCATGTATAGAGCCCTGAGCGTATTATGGTTTCAGAAGCAGAAGTGAGAGCTGTGAAGCGTGTTTGCTAAACCATGTGCAGTATTGCTATATCTGAGCACGTATAGAGCCCTGAGCGTATTGTGGTTTCAGAAGCAGAAATGAGAGCTGTGAAGTGTGTTTGCTAAACCATGTGCAATATTGCTGTATCTGAGCACGTATAGAGCCCTGAGCATATTATGGTTTCAGAAGCAGAAGTGAGAGCTGTGAAGCGTGTTTGCTAAACCATGTGCAGTATTGCTGTATCTGAGCACGTATAGAGCCCTGAGCGTATTATGGTTTCAGAAGCAGAAGTGAGAGCTGTGAAGTGTGTTTGCTAAACCATGTGTAGTATTGCTATATCTGAGCACGTATAGAGCCCTGAGCGTATTATGGTTTCAGAAGCAGAAGTGAGAGCTGTGAAGTGTGTTTGCTAAATCATGTGCAGTATTGCTATATCTGAGCACGTATAGAGCCCTGAGCGTATTATGGTTTCAGAAGCAGAAGTGAGAGCTGTGAAGCATGTTTGCTAAACCCTGTGCAGTATTGCTATATCTGAGCACGTATAGAGCCCTGAGCGTATTGTGGTTTCAGAAGCAGAAGTGAGAGCTGTGAAGTGTGTTTGCTAAACCATGTGCAGTATTGCTATATCTCAGCACGTATAGAGCCCTGAGCGTATTGTGGTTTCAGAAGCAGAACTGAGAGCTGTGAAGTGTGTTTGCTAAACCATGTGCAGTATTGCTATATCTGAGCACGTATAGAGCCCTGAGCGTATTATGGTTTCAGAAGCAGAAGTGAGAGCTGTGAAGCGTGTTTACTAAACCATGTGCTATATTGCTATATCTGAGCACGTATAGAGCCCTGAGCGTATTATGGTTTCAGAAGCAGAGGTGAGAGCTGTGAAGCATGTTTGCTAAACCCTGTGCAGTATTGCTATATCTGAGCATGTATAGAGCCCTAAGCGTATTGTGGTTTCAGAAGCAGAAGTGAGAGCTGTGAAGCGTGTTTGCTAAACCCTGTGCAGTATTGCTATATCTGAGCACGTACAGACCTGCATATACTTGAACCCTAATAACTCATTATTGCAGCCACTGTTGCTGCTGGTTTGAGTGTGGGGTAAGACAATTGTATGAAACCACCCCTTATGACTGCATAGGTGACATCCTTCCTCCAGTGGGTCTCTTCTTTAGATGATGGAAAGAAGTGTGCAAATAAAAGCTTTTCTCTTTCTCTGTCTCCACATGTAGACATTCACACACGCACTTGTAATGGGTTTATGTGTAAACTTGGTTCTGACTTTGTCATGACAGACTAATACATGATCTGCCCCATTTGTAATGATGCAAGAGCCGTAAAAACATGCCTTGGTCATATATTAAGTCACTTGTTTGAAAGGAGGGTGTCATCTGCATTGGACAAGTCACATTTCTCCTCATTCTTATTTTAAATTGTGAGGGGGACCCATCAATGCTATAAACCTACACCTGACCAGTTTTTTGTGGACTGCCCATGACAGAGAAAGGTTTCTTGAATCATTATAAAGCGTAGTAGTTCCAAATACAATAAAGGCTGTCATTTTTACTCTCGTATCACTCTATGCTAGTGATACAAACATCGATCTCACACCAGTTGATTAGTAGAATTTATTGCAAAAGCGAAAATGAAATAAACACTTTAAACACATGAAATTCAAAAAAGAATAAAACGAAGTAACTGATTTAGCGCTTTCATCTCCAACACCAGAGACTTCCTCAGAATCAAGTTACCATTCACAGTTCTTACTATATATATCCCACATCATTAATTACTAATTGGACATTTATCAGGTTAAATGCATATATTGATTAGTTAAATAAAGGGCTAGACATCAAACATTGGTTTCCTGCAACACTGAATAGACATTTAAAGTTATGTTAAATGAGCCCATATATAACCAAAGAATGTATGTGTGTATATTCAACACTTGTATACTGTGTTATAAATAAATAAATAAATACAGAAATATACATTCAATTGCTAAAAGGCGCATTAATAGGTTGAAGGATGAATAAAAAAATAAATACTATTGAAATACTTGACCAAGAAAAGTTAATAGTTAATAATTGAAAATTGTATTGAATACGTATGTACAATGTAACTGCATTTGTCAACATATATATATATATACTATGTAAAAAGTAGATAAATATGGTATAAAAATAAGTACATTTATTAATATATATGTATCTGTCAGTTGAGATTAGACGCATGTAGTGGTAAAGGATTAAGTGATCACATATCTATTACCCCGGCGTTAAAAATACTGGCAGCAGACCCAAAGAGAAGATAAATTGATTAGCTGCTAAGAAAAAATGAAAGCACACAACCTCTAGAATGAAATTATTAAACAGGTAGCTATACAAAAAAGGTGTAAATAGGTCTCTATGGGTGTTAATATACAATATACAACACAAATCCTATTGATGCATTATGTTCATATAATCTGGTATTACAATACTGGTACAATATTTTCTATCAGTTTTAATATGTCCTAACAAGGTGTTCAAAACATTAGTACAATAACTTTTAAACTAATAATATTTTTAAAAATTTTTTTAAACAACATTTTAAACAATATATTTTTACTAGCATTTTTTCAAATCAATAGTATTATACTAATTTATTCATTTATTTATTAATAATATTTGGTGACTTATTTAAATATTTACTATGATTATATATACACATACATACTAAACATCTGTTTATTCTTTATGTCTTTTATATACATATATATTAATAAATGTACTTATTTTTATACCATATTTATCTACTTTTTACATATTATATATATATATATATGTTGACAAATGCATTTACATTGTACATACGTATTCAATACAATTTTCAATTATTAACTATTAACTTTTCTTGGTCAAGTATTTCAATAGTATTTATTTTTTTATTCATCCTTCAACCTATTAATGCACCTTTTAGCAATTGAATGTATATTTCTGTATTTATTTATTTATTTATTTATAACACAGTATACAAGTGTTGAATATACACATATACATTCTTTGGTTATATATGGGCTCATTTAACATAACTTTAAATGTCTATTCAGTGTTGCAGGAAACCAATGTTTGATGTCTAGCCCTTTATTTAACTAATTAATATATGCATTTAACCTGATAAATGTCCAATTAGTAATTAATGATGTGGGATATATATAGTAAGAACTGTGAATGGTAACTTGATTCTAAGGAGGTCTCTGGTGATGGAGATGAAAGCGCTAAATCAGTTACTTCGTTTTATTCTTTTTTGAATTTCATGTGTTTAAAGTGTTTATTTCATTTTCGCTTTTGCAATAAATTCTACTAATCAACTGGTGTGAGATCGATGTTTGTATCACTAGCATAGAGTGATACGAGGGTAAAAACGACAGCCTTTATTGTATTTGGAACTACTACGCTTTATAGTGACTTGGTTTTCTTGAATCATTCCTAAGAATATGTTTGTATCTTTGACCAGATTAGAGAGCCTAATTTTAAAATTTCTTTAAAGACTGTTAATATTAACAAAATACATATAATACATCCTTTTACAAAAATACTAGCATATTAAACCAGAAATGATGCAGGTATGATGTGATAGCTTTAAACAACTTATTTGTGTCAAAAATATTTTTCATTTCAAACAAATATAATACATTAACACAAAGAAAAGAATGAAGTAATTGATCCTAAACCATGTTTGAAACTAAGAGCAAACAGCCAGTCGTTAGTATATGGAGTATCTATAGTAACAACGTTGCATGGAGTATGTATAGTAACAACGTTGATTGATACACAGAACAGTATTTAGTTGACAGTATGTTTAGCAGCAGTAAGAATAAAGCTTAACTGAAGTAATAATAGTGTGGATAAATACAGAAAAATTTAAATATGCAAGTAATGTCCAGACAGTTAAAGTTAAAACTAAGGCACCTGAAAGGAATGATCCACAGTGTTGTAAGAGAGATGAATCTCTGACAATATTAAACAAAGTTATCCAAGTTGTGGTGGTGGGCCTCATAGCTGGCCTTAGGCATTGGCCAACTAGGTGGCTGCCTAATGTGCCTTTCTAGCAGGGATGCTTTTCCAGTAATCTGGATGGTGTAGGTATGCCATGATAGGGGCACCAAGTGGTGTAGGAGGGGGGAGTGCTGTGGAGCCCTTTTGCCTAGGGCACCAGTTCACCAAGGGCCAGTCCTGGGCCTTGGACAACATGTTATAGTTATCCCATAACTTAGTCTGCATTATGACTTTAACAAAAAGTTAATCACAATTAACAAGCCACCATTTTCTGTAGTTTAGATAAAATTGCAGACTTAGAGTTCATCATGGTGACATGTCTTATAAAATCTACATGTTTGCATACTTTCTCTTTCCATGTGCCTACCAACCATCAGTGCTTTTGCATCCTTCAGTGTCCATTTATTCCCCTGATTAATAGACACCAAAGAGATGGTAGCTTTTACCCACTCCTGAAAGTGAGACCTGCCAAAGGAGAGATATCATCCATAGGGTTTTGTTCCATTAATGCCTGGTTTGCTAACCATTCAGGTCATTTGGGCCTCAGTCATGGTTTAACACCCATCAGTATGGAGTCAGATACTTATAAATGTGTGTGTATGCCCATATAACTCAAAAGGGAAATCATTATTCTAAAGCTGTCTTAACTCCTTTCTAGATCCAATAACTAGACAAGCAGAAGTCAGTAGCTGTGCTGTAGACATGTCCAGTAAATAGCAAGGGTATTGTTCTGAATCAAAATATCCTTTGCCGTACCCTGACAATGCCTAGAGAACACCCATAGAACATCTTAAAAGGCTTGTGAATGTGACATGATAATCTAGTTTAAAAAGAATCACAGAAGCAAAAATTGCAAATTGTGAAAAAAAATGCATCATATGTGAGGTGGATATTAATGTGATGATCATGTTTATATACTAAAAACTGAAAAAGGTCTTGGGCAGTGATAGTTTCAACATCTTGCTCCCTAATCCCATTAATCAAATTTAACTTTGCTCATTTACCTCAGAAATTTGTACATGAAATGTGTAACAATACCTGCAGGTTAGAGGGTAACCTTATTTATATTTTAATACACAGGGTTTGGTGGTTTTATCTGAAGTGTAGTAAAATTGTTACTTCCCACAGTGTATATTTTTGTATACACACCTGAATTAATGCATCTGCTTTTCTCTCTACATATATAGATATTCTCAGATGTACTTGTAATGTGTTTATGTATAAACTTCGTTCTGATATGTCCTTTGTCAAAACAACTTAATACATGTCCTTAGAGGTGACTATCTTTTTTTCTGTAAACAATGAAACATGCTTGAGTGCATAACAGATATAAAAGCCCTTTTATCTTTTAATGCTAATTGCTTGTTAAGGCTTAATCTGCAGTTCCAGGCAGATGGGCAGCAATTAGCTGTGGGATTGCTCTGCTATAGCCAAGCATAATTACTGTGTTCATTTACAGCTTGAGGGAGTTGTTTACTGCTGCATTAACTGTTTTGCAAACACCAACAATCGGATATCAAGCCTGCCATCTACCAAGTCTCTGAGTTAAGAGCTTCTGTTTTCTACTTTTTCATCATTTTTTGTACCTGCAACCTATGACTTTTGCTTGCTGTCTGTCTCATTTCAGTTTTATGAAATTACTGCTGTGGTGTGTTGTACTCCGGTTCTAGAACAGCTGCAGGATTTCAAAGTCCTAGATTTATTTTATTGTATTTATTTTACATTTGTTGACAAGTGTCCATTTTCAGCAGAGTCACGGGGAGAAAAGCTCCAAGGTAGAACATACAGTAAAAATCACAAAATGATAAGTTACACACAGTTTACAGGCTCCAGTTGAGCAAGCAGGTAATCTAATCATACATTTTTAAAACAGTGTTGACAAATTGACTAGGCGATGTAACATGATTGCAGACAATAGCGGAGGATCTAGTCGGGTTTTGAACAAGGACATAGCCAGTGAGGTTTAAAGTATAGCTTGAGGCTTTTTTGAAGTGAGTAAGAGAGGTTTTGAGAGTAAGATCAGCAGGAAGAGAGTTCCAAGTTGGAAGTACAAGTAAATGTAGGAAGCGAATGCGAATAAACCTATTGAAGCAAACTCCAGTGAAATAGCGACATTTGTATGTTGCACCGCTGTTAAGTCTTTGCTTATTCAACTTAAAACTTTTTCTTCTTATGGATCATCATTATGAAAGGGCAGTCCTTATGTGTTTGGCACATTGGATCCTATTCATCATTTGTACATTTATTTTTTTTTTATATGTATATATTACTGTCGATTTTACTGCAGTATACCTAAATTACAAATCAATACATCTGTGATCCAGGCCCTGGATACTATTCATATGCACAGAAAAATTGTCTTTTCAAAAAGTAAGGTGACTGTGCAGTGTTGGCAGTAACTCTAACCACTATGCCAGTAAGTCTCCAGAGAAGGTCCTTCAGAAAAATAAAATGAAAGATGAATCGATTTTAAATCTTTTTGGTTAAATAGTGCATTTCCAGAGAAGATACTGCGGTGGTGGTGCTGCGGTAGCGTTGTCACCTCACAGTTAGACGTTGCCCGTTCGATTCTCAGCTAGAGCGTCTTCTGTGTGGCGACATACGTGAACGGGCATTCCTTCGTTAAAGGTTGTGCGTTAGGCCCGGCAAGCCAGCACATAAAACTCTGCTGCCAATCATTAGCGGACCGGAATTCCGCTGTGGCGACCCCTAACCGGGAAAAGCCAAAAGACACAAACAAACAGTGCATTTCCAGAGAAGAATTGTTAGGAAGCATGCTCCATAGTCTCCCACTGTTAACACCTGCTCAAAGAGCTACCAGTTTGCACAGGGCAGTACTGCTGCAGGTCATTTAACTAGAGCTGCTCAACGTTTGGCAACTTTTGCCAGAGGTCTGGAGAGATTCTTCTGAAATCCAATGCATCCACTGCTAAAATCAAAAAATAAGAAGTTCAGTTTTCTTTACACGTTGCTGACTGTATTGTGTCATTTTGCTGATTTTTTACTTCCATTTTTCTGACCTTTAAAAAAGCTGTTCTGTTGCTTTACGTAGCTAGTACATAGCATAGACTAGATTCATGTCTACTTACTCTCGACTGTATTGTTACACTTGAGCACAGTTCAGCCGTCTTACATTAGGATGGTCCTGCCTGCACCTTCGTGGCAGAAGTGTGTAGTCTGAGCCTCATCTGAGTTGGAGATTACTGGAGGAAAGCTCATTGTGTTCTTTTCCATTGGTAGTTTACCTTAAAAGTGTTTCATTTTGTGTGTATGTAAGCCTCATGTTCGCACGTAGCTGCACACCGAGTAATGGGATTCATAGGTACCCTGTATACATTCCTCTCAACTGTATGTAATTCCTTGGTAAATACCGGTTTTGAGGGCAAAATATTGGGGTTGCCATGAATTCCTGAGTGGCACCTTTAATTTCTGAATTTCCCAAGGGTTTTTTTTTTTTTTTTTTGGACCGACTTGTTCCTGGTGTCATCATGTGCAGAACATGCGGAATGACATCAGCTTCACAAGGCAGACAGACAATCTGTCAGAATTCAACTGCCGAGCCATTCGTTACTACTTAATTTAATGTTACAGCTCCACAGGTCTTTTCTTCTTACTCAGGCAGTGCACACAGCACATCTTTCTTCTTCCATCTCTTCCAGGTAAGACAAAAGAAAATACTTTACTACTGGTAGACGAAACAATAAAATCTAGCAGCTACCTCTTCATTAGTTACAGATCTCTTTAATGTCAAATTATTTAGATGACTTTTACTCCTGCAGAGATTGTGCATATTTACTGATATTGGTGGATTGTATTGATAGAAGTTTGAGTAGACTTTTATGATGGGAATGTTCTGAATTGGGTAGTTTTGTTATTATTACTGTGCAGACCATGCCCTGGCCCAGCAATCGAGGAGCTTCAGTCCTCACCACTAACACCAGGGAGGGTGTATCATATAATAGGAATGGATAACCAATACACACAGTAAAGTACAATTTCCCTTAAGTGCACACAGAGATCACAGTCAGTCTGGGGCTGGTTGCTCCCTTGCTCTCCAGGTCCCCAATAAGACTCCCCACTGGCACAGCTATAGAGTCCAGATCACAGCCTAGCTGGCAAGCTAACCTCCATTGTCCTCTCTGTCCCACCAGTGCTTCGTCTCCCTGCCCAGGTAGCTGACACACCACACACACTTTGAGATAAGTATTTATACAACTTCAGAGACACTCCTGGGAAAGGCTGACAGATTCTCCAGCTGTGCCCCTTTACCCAAATTATATGGTAGTAATTTCTGCCACCACCAGCTAATATTTATCAGCTCCCCAAAGGCCCTTAAAAGGGTGTCCAATTCTTACTGTTCAATATTATTATCCAATTGGTAATGTGACTATTTAGTCTAAGGCTTATTAGAATGGCTTATTACAATAACCTTTATAAATATGCAATGTACTCTAGAGTTTACTTATCTCTACACAAACCAGCCACAGGTAAAGGGTTTTAAAAATATTTAATAATAAATAATTAAAACACAAAACGATACTACTACACCACAGTGAAATATAAGAGTTCAGAGATCACACAGAAACTTAAAGCAATACAGTAGGAAAGTTCTGATTTAACAGAAAAACACTTGTGTAAATTAATTCTACGTTCCTATTACTACAAGAAAATATACTTCTAAGACACTACTTAGATAAGACAACAGGCAGAGTGCTGATAAGTGGGATATCAAGATCAAAATACTCAGTCTCTCTGAACAATAGTTTTTAAACTCACTAACAAACATCTTTGCTAGGCCTTCCCAGATTACATTGTTTTGACACTTGGGTTTTCCCAGTATACACATTACATCATTTTGACACTTAGTCTGGAGTTCCCAGGCCAAAAAAAACTGCATTATTTAGCAATGTAACACCTGCTCAGGAAACTACAATAATAAAAGACATTTCACATGGTACACTCTAGCTATTATTCTTTAAGTTAAAACAACAGAAAGAATGTATTCAACCAGCTGCTTTAGCACCACTATTTAGATAATTTTAACTTCAAAGGACATTTTTAAATGCTTGGCTTAGTTCTCCTTAGCAGATGGCAATGTTGCAACAATTGTGAAGTTCACATTTTACAGTGTTTTCTTTCATTTAAGAACACAAGCCTGTATTTTACATTTATATATACAAATGGTAGAATTATGTATCAAATTCTATTTGACTAGGCTGGCAGCCTTCGCCCCAGAGAACTCAAGCTAGTTTTTCAAATGACCCTTGAGAAACACCACTTGAGAGGGTTATGTCTATCTGAGGGTACCTCACCCCATTCCCTGTCTTAAGAGACCGTCTGCATTGGCATTGCTGCTCCTACTGCAGTGCTGCACTGACATATATGCTTGCAACCCCAGGCTCTATCTTAGCAAGTTGGCATTTGCTGACTGGCTCTGTTTAACCATGTTAGAGGGTTGTGATCTGTCATTACAGTGAATTTTCTTCCATACACATAAGGCTGAAGTTTTTGCAGTGCCCACACTATGGCTACATTCCTTTTCTACAGCTGCATAGAATTCCTCCCTGGGTTGCAGCCTATGACTGAGATAAACCACTGGGTGCTCTTCCCCCTCTGAAGAAATCTGGCTAAGCACAGCCCCCACCCCATGGTTTGAAGCATCCACCTGCACAACAAATTCTTTGCTGTAATCTGGACTGGCTAACACAGGGGATCCTCCCAAACCTTCTTTAAGCTTCTGGAATGCCTGCTCACTTGCTGGGGTGCACACTACCTTATCTGGCCTGTTCTTTCTTGTCAGGTCTGTGAGGGGAGCAGCTATGGTACTATAACTAGGGACAAACTTTCTGTAGTACCCTGCTGTCCCTAAGAATGCCCTCACCTGCTTTTTAATAACAGGTGCAGGCCATGACTGAATAGCTTCCACTTTGGCAGGTTCTGGCCTTATCTTACCACTCCCCACTCTATGTCTTAGGTAGGAGACCTCTGCCATACCCACCTGACATTTGCTCGGCTTAATGGTCAACCCTGCCCTCTGTAGTCTGCCCAGCACCTCCCTGACATGCTGAAGGTGCTCTGGCCAGGAATGGCTGTAGATGGCAATATCATCTAGGTAAGCAAGGGCAAACCCTTCTGCTCCTGCTAGGATATTATCCACCAGCCTCTGGAAAGTCGCTGGGGCATTCTTCATCCCAAAGGGCATCTTTGTGAACTTGTACAAACCAAAAGGAGTCACAAAGGCTGACTTCTCTCTAGCACTGTGAGTCAAGGGCACCTGCAAGTAACCCTTGGTAAGATCAATGGTTGTAAGATACTTAGCCCCACCCAGCTGCTCTACGGCCTCATCTATCCTAGGCATAGGGTAAGCATCTGGCTCTCTGTGACTATTTAATTTCCTGTAATCCACACAGAACCTGATGCTGTCATCCTTCATTGGCACCAACACCACTGACGAGGCCCAGGGACTGTTGGACTCTAGAATCATCCCTAGTTCCAACATCTCCTGTACCTTTTCCCTCCGAGTCTGTTTGACTCCCTCAGGCACACTATAAGGGGCCTGCCTAATAGGCCTTTGGGGTCCTGTATCCACCTGGTGCTGTACCAGGTGGGTGTATCCTGGTTTCCCAGTGAACATGTCCAAAAATTCCTGCAACACTGCTCATATTTCTTGAACCTGGGTAGGAGATAGCTGCTGGGACATTGCTACCCCTTGCACTGAGGTGTCAGCCCGAGCCTCATTGAGGAGATCAATCCCCAGATCTCCCTCAGACTTCTCCTGCAATCCCCTGCAAATGCTCAGTGCAAGGACCTCCCTATCATGGTAAGGTTTCATCATGTTAACATGGTACAATTTGTGCCCCTGCCATCTGCCAAGCGCTTCTACCATGTAGTTAACATCACTTGCCTTTCTTACCACCTTGTAGGGTCCCTCCCAAGCTGCTTGCAGGTTGTTGTGTCCGACAGGAATGAGAACCATTACCTGCTACCTCACAGCATATTCTCTAGCTCAAGCATACCTGTCATACCACACCTTTTTCTGTCATTAAATTCTGCCAGGTTCTCCTGTGCCAAGCCCATGATTTCCCTGAGCCTTGTTCTGAGGTTTAGGACATATGCCACAACAGACTCCTTGTAAGTCTCACACTCACCTTCCCACTCATCTCGAATTAAATCTAGAGGTCCCCTCACCCTATGCTCATTCAGCAACTCAAAGGGTGGAAAAACCTGTGGATTCCTGGGGAACCTCTCTGTAAGCAAACAACAGATGGGGCAAATGTTTGTCCCACTCCCTCTTAAACTGATCTGCAAATGCCCGTAGCATGGACTTGAGTGTAGAGTTTAACCTCTCAACAAGGCCATTAGACTGGGGATTGTAGGGGTGGTCTTCATGTGCTTCACCTCACAGGACTTAAAGCCAGCAGGTCTGACATGACTGTCAGTCAGTATTTCTTTTGGGAAACCTACCCTGCTGAAAATCTCAAACAAAGCATTTGCCACCTTCTCTGGCTCAGTGGAGGACAAAGCCACTGCCTCAGGGTATTGTGTAGCATAATCCACTACCACTAGGATATACTTTTTCCCTGTGGAACTTGGGGTACTCAGAGGACCCACAATTTCCATAGCTACCCTTTGAAATGGCTCCTCAATCACAGGCAAAGGCATCAAAGGAGCTCTCACCTTGTCTCCTGCCTTGCCTACCTTTTGGCACTGCTTACAGATCCTGCAATACTATTGAAACCAAAGCCCAATGCGGAAATGGCACAAACGAGGCAAATGCAGTCTTAGCGCTTTCTTCCACTTTAATAAAATGTGAACTTCTTCAGAAACATGTGCCCTCCCCAACACATGTCTTTTAAATCCCACAAACAGGATATGATGTCAACATATAGTTCGCAATAATGAAATGTGTAAATACACATAAATACATCTAAAATTATACACATTTGTAAAAAACCATATTGATTCACTCAATGTCTTGTATGAAAAATCTACTATCATACTTATATTGAATTATTGAAATATTAAAACGGAATGCTGAAACGAAACATTACATTAAATTAATTGGTTAAAGATGGACATTCCTAGTGATAAATCATATTGGGATAATCTTACAACTACTATATGATGCCAGACAATATTATTTATACAACAAGAAACATTTGATATTAATAACTTCGTTAAGCCCTGGGTATTGATCCGCCCCTAACATTAATTGCCAGATGCTCTCTTTTTGCTCTAATTTATTATTGATGTCCCCCATGAATGTCACTTTATCTATGTGATCCAAAACATGGAACTCAAACTTTTTGAAATCTCTACAAACTAAAGAATGCCTTGCAAGTGCATTGTTTTTATCCCTATTTTTAATAGCTAAACTATGTTCGTAAATCCTTCTCTTTAAAACTTGAAGTTGAAGAAATCAGAAAAACTATAGAAATGAATTGGAGAATAATCTTAGGCAATCAAGAACTAGTCAAAAGTGTAGGGATGAAACCATTGTTTACATATAAAACAGTTACTAACATTAAGAAAATGTTAGAACATACTAAAAATAGTTTTGTAGTGAAGTCTAGAGATCTTATTAAAAAAGGCACATTTGCATGTACCAATTGTAGACAATGTAGATTCTTGAGTAACAGTTCCTTTGTCACTTTGAAACATTCCAAAAAAACTTTTTGGGCAAAGAAATACTTTAACTGTAACAGTGAATTTGTGGTATATTTGGCTTGCTGTGCATCATGTGCGTGCTACTATGTGGGTAAAACTGTCAGAGTTTTAAAGAGAAGGATTTACGAACATAACTTAGCTATTAAAAATAGGGATAAAAACAATGCACTTGCAAGGCATTCTTTAGTTTGTAGAGATTTCAAAAAGTTTGAGTTCCATGTTTTGGATCACATAGATAAAGTGACATTTATGGGGGACATCAATAATAAATTAGAGCAAAAAGAGAGCATCTGGCAATTAATGTTAGGGGCGGATCAATACCCAGGGCTTAACGAAGTTATTAATATCAAATGTTTCTTGTTGTATAAATAATATTGTCTGGCATCATATAGTAGTTGTAAGATTATCCCAATATGATTTATCACTAGGAATGTCCATCTTTAACCAATTAATTTAATGTAATGTTTCGTTTCAGCATTCCGTTTTAATATTTCAATAATTCAATGTAAGTATGATAGTAGATTTTTTATACAAGACATTGAGTGAATCAATATGGTTTTTTACAAATGTGTATAATTTTAGATGTATTTGTGTATTTACACATTTCATTATTGCGAACTATATGTTGACATCATATCCTGTTTGTGGGATTTAAAAGACATGTGTTGGGGAGGGCACATGTTTCTGAAGAAGTTCACATTTTATTAAAGTGGAAGAAAGCGCTAAGACTGCATTTGCCTCGTTTGTGCCATTTCCGCATTGGGCTTTGGTTTCAGTTTTGTTTACTGGTTGCGGCTAGTCCGTGTTTTTTGTGTTACTCAATCCTGCAATACTATGTTACATCTCTGGCAATTCCAGGCCAATAGAAGTTCTGCGTAACACGCATCTTTGTACGTTTTATGCCCATATGACCTGAAAAGGGAATGTCATGGGCTATGGCTAGAAGCTTCAGATGGTAGGCTCTAGGCACTACCAACTGCTGTACTCTCTCACCTTCTAGCCCTCCCTCAGGGGTCCACTGTCTGTATAGTAACCCTTTGTCCCAGTATACAGATTTCCCCTTCCCTTGAGAATCAGGTGCCTCCCTAGCTACCTGCCTTAGGCTTTGCAATGTAGGATATGAGAGCTGAGTCTGTCTCAACTCTCTCCTTGTAACCCTTCCCAGCTCCCCTTCCACTGGAAGTCTGGCATCCTCTGACAGGGGTGCCTCACTGTCAGCCTGGGTACTACTACTCACCTCTACCTTTGCAGTTACCCTGTCCAAGGGAACATCAGTACCCACAAACAGCTGTGGCTCACATTCAGTCTCACTGCTACAGAGTAGTTCACTCCCTGAAGTAACCACCTCACCAGTCCTGGCTGCAAGTATGCAGTCTGTTTGGGTCTCCCCCAGGCTACCAGACCCACATGCTTGTCTCCTAGCCTTACTGCGTATAACTGCATGAGTACACAGTACTCCTTCTTCCCAATCCTTCCCTCTCAGGACATCTGCAGGATGGTAGTTCCATACCCCTGTTGTCTCAAGACAACCTACGATTGGTATTTTGTCTTTGGCTCCCCACCTTGCCTCCGTGGACACCGGTATGCAACATGGCCCCACTGGTTGCATTCAAAACATTTAACCCTAGCTCCTGGATGTGTACCTGGACTAGTGGCTTCCCCTGCTACTGGCAGATTCTGTTGGGGCAGTCTGTGCTGCCCACCATGGGTTCCTTTACACCCATGAGTAGTACTGGGGGTCCCCTTCCTGTGCAGGGTTGCCCTGCTTGGCAGGTATAGGTCTCCCTTCTTCCCCAACTCATCTGAAGTAGCACATTGTCCATCAGCTAACCAGATCCTCATGTCATCAGGCGAAGTGCTAAGGGCTTGTTCCCTCACCAAAAGATCTGCCAGACCTTCAAAAGTGGTGACCTGACATCCACTCACCCAGCTATGAAAATAAGTGCTCAGTTACGCAACATATTCACATACATTTTCATCTGCTTTGCGTCTATGCTCACAAAACTTTTTCCTATACATTTCAGGTGTTCGTTTAAAACATTCTAACAGACTTTTTTTACAGCAGTATAATCAAAACAGAGTCAGGCATTTGTGATATACAAGTTACAACTTTCCCATGGAGTAAGGGGGTCAGGAACCCTCCCAGAGCCTTTGGTCAACACTATACTGTTTGCATACCCTTTCAAACATGTGAATGAAACTATCAAAATTATCCCCCTCTGTAAATTGCGGAAGACATTTACTGACTTGTGCTTCTGGGGTCCAGTTACTCCCTTCCCCATTACCTCCATGACTCTGACGAAGAGTCAGCATTTCCCTCTCATGCTTCCTGTGACGCTCCTTTTCTTCGGCTTCTATCTCCAGATGCCTGGCCTCCAACTCAAGTCTCTTGAGCTCCAGCTGGATTTTGAAGTCTACTGCAGAAAGTTTGAACTGTCCATTCTCCGAGGATATTGTATCTTCATTGCCAGTCTGATTGTCCTTCACAGAAAGGTTGAGCTGTCCATTCTCCGAGGATATTGCATCTCCACTGCCAGTCTGATTGTCCTTCGCAGAAGGGTTGAGATGACCATTCTCTGAGGATATTGCATCTCCACTGCCAGGCTGATTGTCCTCCTGGATGCTGTTTTCTGATGCAGTTGTAACCAAGGCTGCAATCCGGTCTGCCTTAGTCAGGTTTCCATGTACCAGTCCCCTAGTCTGGTACATCTCCACCAGCTGACTCCTTGTCACCTTTCCATACTCTTCTGCTGACATGCTGCCTGATCACCCTGACTAACTAAGCTAACAAAAGAAATAAAACAATTGTGATCTGATCTCTGAGTATACATTGCATGACTGATTTAGAGTACAAAACACCTTCAGAGATCACTGTACATAAGCTACAGGATTCACTCTACCCACTGCAAACCACAAGTGAGGATATCTTATCCCAACCAATACAAACCACAAATGTGAGGATATCTTATCCCAACCACTGCCACCAGAAATGTGACTACCGTGCCCTGGCCCAGTAATCAAGGAGCTTCAATCCTCACCACTAACACCAGGGAGGGGTGTCTCATATAAGAGGAAAGGATAATGCAGAATCCTCCTCCTCCTTAATACAGAAGAGGTAATAAGAGATCTGGGGACCCAGGTAGATCATAATCTCTCCTTTGACAATCATATTGCCAAAGTAGTTAGGAAATCCTTCTGTGTGGCCCATCTAATTACTAAAGGGTTCACATCTAGAAATAAAGAGGTTATAGTTCCCCTCTACTCGTCACTCAGCAGACCCATCATAAAGTACAATGCCCCATTTGGGATATACCTCACAAGACACTTCCAACAGCTGGAAAGACCACAAAAGTACCTCACCAAGAGGATTACTGGCCTCAAACATATGTCCTATGCAGACCGACTGACAAAACTCCGGCTGTACTCAGTGGCATATCGCTTACTTAGAGGTGATCTCAGCCTGACTTACAAAGCCATGTCCAACTCAGAATTGATGGACATGCTCCACCTAAAGAAATCCAAGTCACTGCGAGCTACGTGCTCTAGTGAGCTAAACCTCGCCACGACAATAAATAGAACATGCTGGAGGGATAGATTCCTGTCACAGAGACTCCCCATGCATTGAAACAAAATTCCTAACCATATCAGACAGAGCCCCTCACTAACACTCTTCAAGAGAAACCTTGACGAGTGGATGGGTAAGAGAAAATGCACCCCTGGGATCACTTCATTGGCTCTGCTTGACAGAGGCTCAGTTAATTAATCAATGGAGCTGCAAAAGCCAACACACGCTGGCTAGGTTTATAAATGCCCTCGGGCAGATAGCCTAGTAACCTACAAATGAACCTATAACCAATACACATAGTAAAGTACAATTTCCCTTAAGTGCACACAGATATCACAGTCAGTCTGGTTGCTCCCTTGCTCTCCAGGTCCCCAATAAGACTCCCCACTGGCACAGCTATAGGGTCCAAATCTCAGCCTAGCTGGCAAGCTAAAATCCAGTACACTCTGTGTCCCACCAGTGCTTCATGTCCCTGCCCAGGTAGCTGACACACCACACACACTTTGAGATAAGTATTTATACAACTTCACAGACACTCCTGGGAAAGGCTGACACAGATTATCCAGCTGTGCCCCTTTACCCAGACTAAATGGTAGTAATTTTTACCACCATTAGCTAATACTTATCAGCTACCCAAAGGCCCTTAAAAGGGTGTCCAATTCTTACTGTGCAGTATTATTATGCAATTGGTAATGTGACTATTCAGTCTAAGGCTTATTAGAGTGGCTTATTACAATAAACTCTATAAATATGCAATGTACTCTAGAGCTTACTTATCTTTACACAAGCCAACCACAGGTAAAGTTTTTTTTTAAATATTTAATAATAAATAATTAAAACACAAGGCAATGTTACTACACCACAGTGATATCTAAGAGTTCAGAGATCACACAGAAACTTAAAACAATACAGTAGGAAAGTTCTGATATAACAGAAAAAAACACTTGTCTAACTTTGTCTACGTTTCTAGCTATTACTACAAAAAAATATACTTCTAAGACACTACTTACATAAGACAACAGGCAGAGTGCTGATAAGTGGAATGTCAAGATCAAAATTCTGACAGTATCTCTCTGAACAATAGTTTTTAAACTCACTAACAAGCATCTTTGCTAGGCCCTCCCAAATTACATCATTTTGACACTTGGGTTTTCCCAGTATACACATTACATCATTTTGACACTTAGCCTGGAGTTCCCAGGCCAACAAACTGCATTATTTAGCAATATATAATACCTGCTCAGGAAACTACAACAATAAAATACATTTCACATGTACACTCTAGCAATTATTCCTTAAGTTAAGACAATAGAAAGAATATGTTCAGCCAGCCGCTTCGGCACCACTATTTAGATAATTTTAACTTCAAAGGACATTTGAAATGCTTGGCTTAGTTTTCCTTACAGCAGATGGCAATGTTGCAACAATCTTGAAGTTCACATTTTACTGTGTTTTCTTTCATTTAAGAACACAAGCCTGTATTTTACATTTATATATACAAATGATAGAATTATGTATCAAATTCTATTTGACTAGGCTGGCAGCCTTCACCCATCTTCCCCCAATCTTCTGAAAATGAACGAGCGTTCTTTCGACTATGAAGTCCTCATCCAAAACACGAATGCACAAAAGTCACGAATAGCACCACAAGGTCAAGCACACCAGCAGTACTATAAAAATCTTCTTTAATGACAATTGAGGTTAAGCGCTTTCACCCACTAAATGTAGGCTTCATCAGAACACTGTTACAAAATTTGACATCCATTTAAATACTGTTTTTGGCGCCAAAAAACACCAATTGAGGCATTTTTTCTTAAAGCAAAAAGGCCCAGTGTATGCTTCATGTTATTCGCATAAACTCTCAATAATATTGTGTCCACCACCTGTCTAAGTAGAAAATAAAAATTAAACTGTATAATAAATGCATCACTCCGGTGTATTGCATAATTCCAAAAAATTATAAAACATCAAAATATTAAATATTATATATTATATGAATAATACAATAAAATAATATTGAATAATGTACATACCTATACTGATATATGTTCTCAAAACTAGATCAACATCAAATATATACAATGTAAAGCCAGTGTAGAATTAATTCCTTTTTCTAAATAGTATAAATATATGTATAATATAAAGTTCATCAATAAATAACCTGATAAAACCCCTAAAAGCTTGTGTGTACAAAAAATACATCAATATTAAATATTAAAAATGTATATTAATAACTGCTAATGTTTAACTACATAAATATGAACATGTTTATGCGATACTTATTTCATTCACCTTATATACTGCCTTTTCCTAAACATGTCATATAAACTAACATCACTCATTTACATTTTTGAATCAAAACTGGTTTAATTGTAATGTGATCATTGAGCCCAGGCAAAGTGGATGCATCCGTAAAACGTTGCCACCAAACCTCCTAATACAGCCTTAAAATTCCCTCCCCTAGGGTCAATCTTAATATTCTCCAAAATGGCAGACGTAAATAAATGATGGTTACCCTTTTCCTCAATGTGCCTGTAAAGTGCATTGCTGTTATCTCTTCTAATACTCTACAAATGATCGTAGATTCTCATTTTTAGACTCCTCTCGGTCTTTCCTATGTAATATCCTGTACATGCCATACTTTTAGCCATATAAATCACTAGCTTAGAATTGCAGTTTCCCTGCCTAAGCATAATCTTTTTTAATTCACATTCTCCAGTGTCACTCCTTCATCTTCCAAGATGGCGTGACATTGGTTACAACAACCACATTTCGTTGTGTGTCTAATATTAGCACGCCATCCACTATTCATTCTACCATACTCTAAGTAAGTCTTTATATTACATCCCATTTCATACACAAACTTGGGCTTTTCCCCCAATATATCTCTGATCTCCTTATCAGCCATCATTACATTTCAATTCCTTGTCATTATAGTTTTAACCTTGTTAACATATGGACCGTATTCGAGTATGCAAGCATGTTGATATCCTTTATTTGTAATTTCTGGATATCTACTGTCACTCTCCGTATTATTTGCTCACAGAAGTGGGGGATATCTCTTACCCCATTCACCAATGACATATTTCTTAACATCCTTCATCATCTTAGTGGGATAACCCCTTTCTCTAAATAACTGCGAGATGAATTCTAGTTCATCTATCATTTCTATGTATGTGGATGTCATATGAGCTGCTCTGATACATTGTCCCTTAAAAATGTTGTACATCATTTTTCTAGGATGGTTACTTGTATATTCCAAGTAGCTATTGGAGAAAGTGCTTTTTCGATCAATTTTAGATTTAAATCCACTCTCTCCACTGGAAATAAATGTATCCAAATATGCTATCCCCTCACGATTATATGTGTATGTAAACTTCAAATAACTATTACTTTGATTCAGATATTCAAAAAAGTTATTTAAACTCTCAAGGTTACCATCCCCTAGGATAAAAATATCATCCAAAAACTAATGTCTAATGTGTTTGTATTATCCACTCTTGAAAATGACGGATTCCTCCAAATCCAGCATAATCAGATTGGCGAACATGGGGGCACAAGCAGCCCCCATAGCAACCCCTCTGGTCTGTCGAAAATGTTCACCCTCAAAGTGGATATAGTTGTAATCCAGCACAATAGACATGCACTTCAGTATAAGACTCACCTTGTCCCAATCCAGATTAGCATATTTCGTAATACTATTCCAAAAAGCTTCCATCCCCTCTTTCTTAGGAATGCAAGAAAAGAGATCAACTACATCAATAGTGATGAAAATTAATTCTTCTCTCCATAAATTCATAATGAAACTTCCTAAGAATTCCCAAGAGTCCTTTACCATATGAGGAATCCTGACATAAAGATGTTTTAACCATGTATCAATTGCCACACCTAGTGGAAATATTTAGACTGGCTTCTTGAAATAATGGGACGAAAAGGAGGGTAATTTATAGTTTTATGAACCTTTCGAATACCTACAATAGTTGCTAATATAGGATATTCAACCTTTAAAAAGTTCTGTGTATCAACCGTAATTCTGTTGTCAGATAAAAATTCTTCTATAAACATATCTATACGATTATAAG
The DNA here is from genome assembly GCF_019279795.1 of Protopterus annectens. NCBI lineage: Eukaryota > Metazoa > Chordata > Ceratodontiformes > Protopteridae > Protopterus > Protopterus annectens. The sequence continues at coordinate 143,749,341 of NC_056748.1, read as the reverse complement.
CAATATGTATTTCATTCACAGAGACAGTCTCATAATTTACCGACTGCTGAAGAATTTTGTACAGCCACTCACTTTGTTCATGGGAGATTTTAACTATCCTTCCATCGACTGGGTGACATACACGAGCACAAACATGCTTGCCCTGAGGTTCCTAGACTTTATCAGTACCAATGTCCTGGGACAGCTAGTCTGCACCTCCACAAGGGGCTCAAATGTTCTAGGCTTAGTAATCTCCAACATGATGGGGGGGGGCACTGCACTACCCACTGTGTGTTGCCCTCCCTGGTAAGGTCAGACCATAAATCTGTCTCATTTGAAGTAATGATCAGACCTGATAACCCCCACAGGAGAACAAAAAAACTGAACATTTTCTCCAAAGCAAACTGCAACCTACCAAATCCACCTGCTAACATGGCCAACAATGAATCCTATGCAGAGGAGTACACAAATGCCTTGTTTAACCACCTAAACAACTGTATAGACTTGCTGTACCTGAGTGGATCAAAACCAGGTCCTCCCGAAAAAACAGGCCACCCTGGTAAACCTCAAGTATAAATAGGTTATATAACAAAAGGAAGAAACTGATGTCTAAGAACAAGAGGAAGCTTACTCAGCAGATGAAGAATACCTTCCACAGCTTGAACAAGCAAATCGGATATCTTGTAAAGTCCTCTAAAACTAATTACGAAGCTCAATTAGCATCCGTATCTAAGGATAATCATAAGGCATTCATTAGCTACATCTGAAATCTGCCCAACTATGTGCTGAACATATAGTGGACAGTACCTCTTATACTGAACCTGAGGAAATTGGCAAACTTCTAGCTGACGGATTTTGCACAAACTTCACCCCCCATCCCCACCAGCCATACCCCCAAAGCATACCTGACACAAGCCCTCTACCTTGTTTCTCCAAGGAACAGGTCATACCCTCACTCTCCAAGGCTAAAAGCATGTCCACAATGGGATCAGATGATATACCAGGCTGCTTACTTAATCAAAAACAAGATCTAAAGGAGTCACTTGGCACTCTCTTTAACCTCAGCCTGAGCACTGTCTTTGTTCCTGCAGCAACAGTAATCCCCTCCATTAGCTGACCATGGGAACTATAGACCCATACGTCTAACCAGCCTTATCTGCAAGGTCATGGAATAAATCATCATGGGCCTTATCAGCAAGGACATAGGTGACCTTCAAACTCTTGACTCAACCCAGTTTGGATTTGTTAAAGGTAGGTTATGCTTATTGAACATGGTGGACTTCTTCAGGAATGTCACTAAAACCCTGGATGAAGGCAAAACAGTACATACAACCAACTCGGGTATCATTGAGAAACTCTCCCAGCTGGGGATTAATCCGTATGACTCTTAGAGACTGCAAATTTTCTAGAATAGACTTCTTGTTCATGTAAAACAGAGCTCCTCACTGACTCTATTCAAAAGCAACCTAAGTAATTGGATGGGAGACCACAAATTCACCCCTGGGGGATAGGTGGGGGATATGAATCCATGATACATTAGGATATGAAACCATAGGTGGGGATATGTTGGGATATGAATCCATAGGTGGGGAATACGTTGGGGTATGAATCTGTAGTTGGGGATGCAGTGGGGTATGACTTCATAGGTGGAGGATATGTTGGCATATTATGACACCAGATGTGGGGGATATGTTGGGATATGACTCCACAGGTGGAGGTTATGTTGAGATATGACCCCAGAGGTGGGGGATATGTTGGGGTATGACTCCATAGGTGGGGGATATGTTGGGGTATGTCTCCAGGAAATCAGCTATTACACCAATATATTTTATTTATATGTTAAATGTCTAAGTCCTTCATTCAGGAATTTGAGGAACCATTTATTTTGTGAAAGAATAGGAGGTCAAGAAGAGGGGGATTTTCAAAAAGCTAGACATAGTTTCTTACAGACTCCTCCATGCGAATCTGAGTATAGGGAAGGGGGTTGCTAGTCTGTCCACACAGCTGAGAGCCTTGAGGCTTGTTTCTCTTTTTTGGTTAGAAATCTCTGTGATCCTTCAGAATGAGAGATATGTTTAGGCAAATGCATGCCAAAAGGCATGTTCTATTCAGTAATGGGTCTGATAAGAGATGAGTAAAGGGAAATGAGATGCCTTTGGAAATTCGATGATACAGGTAGAAGAATTTACAGACTGATATGAAGACATAATGATCAAAAGTAGGAAAACATCAAGAAGAGCATTTTGATCCCTTGCAATGGTGTCTCATTTGGGGGTGGGGGGGGGTGTCACCTGTATGATATGATGTGAAAAATTTTTTTTTTCACAATGAACTATCCTACATCTTTCATGTTTTATTTGGGACTATTGTCCCTTCGCCAGTTGTGCCATATTAGTGTAACCTGTGTTGCACCAATTGTGAGTCAATGGAGGAATGATTAGCAACACTCTGCAGTTGTCTGCAAATTTGGATAACCGTAGTCAAGGAGTGTTAGTTTGAAGTCCTGAGAAATAAATGCCAAATAGGAGAAGACAAAACACAGAGTAATTTTTTTACTTTTAAAAGTATGAGCAGCAACAATATCTGCATGGGGTTGCTCAACAAACTAGTTAGCTATCCACCTTACACCCTTTGGATTGGAATTCAGATTTAAAAGTCTGTCAGTAATGCCTGTGTGGGGAATAGTATTAACATGTGTTGTACACTACTGATAATTTAAAATCAAGCTTTTCTCTGTATTAAGCACACTGTGCTCTGTTTACATTAAAACAAACTCTACAACAGACGAAAGAAACTGTTGCAAAAAAGAGTAAAATCCCATGATTGGAGAAACTCCCTGGTCAGCTTCAGTAAGAAGCTGAGATCCCTCATAAAATCCTCCAAAACTAGTTATGAAAACAAAATTGCCACTTACTCTAAAGTCAACCACAAAGCATTCTATAGCTATGTCAAGAATCTCAATGGCAACACTCAGATTTGAGTTACAGCACAATGGCACTAAATATACAGAACCAACGGATATTGCCAACATCCTGACAGATAGGTTCAGTGCTAACTTTACCCCTCTGTCATCCCCTAAAGGGCCCATCTCTATAACAGAAGAATGCAAAGTTCCTGTAATCATGGCTGCACAGGTAAAAAACACACTATCCAAAGCCAAGAACACAGCATCCATGGGACCTGACGACATCCCAGGCTGTGTTCTACATGAACTACAGAACGAACTGGCACCTCACCTAAGTACCATGTTCAGTCATAGCCTCACCTCAGGCTATGTGCCCACTGAATGGCACACAGCAACAGTTATCCCACTCCACAAAGGGGGAGCCACCACAGACCCTGGAAACTACAGGGGCCATTAGCCTGGTCTGCAAGGCTATGGAGCGTATCATCATGGAACTTATAAACAATGACATTGGTAATCTCCAAACTCAGGACCCCACCCAGTTTGGGTTTGTAAAAGGCAGATCATATCTCCTAAACCTGATAGACTTCTTTGAAGCAGTCACCAAAGCCATAGAAGAGGGTAAGGTGGTTCACACAGCCTGTCTAGATCTCACCAAGGCTTTTGACAACATCCTCCACTCTGGAATTATAGATAAACTCACTAAACTAGGTATAAATCCCTATGTCACAAGATGGGTTGCCAACTGTCTCACTGATAGAACCCACACTGTGAAAGTAGCAGACTCCAAATCCAGCTTCAGACCAGTGACAAGTGGAGTACCACAGGGTTCAGTCCTGGGTCCTCTCCTGTTTGGTATCTACTTCTCTGAAGTACAGGCCAACACAGAAGGTCTTTGGCTAATGAAGCTCGCAGATGACTGCAAACTAGGAGCCATAATCAAAACTCCAAAAGATGTGGACATCCTACAAAAGGGCCTTGCTGAGACAGATGCCTGGTGTCAAAGCCATGCCTCAAGCTCAATACCAAAAAGTGTATTGTCATCCCTTTTGGTAAAAACTCTGTACCCATGAACTACCACATAGGTGGTAGTCTACTTAACACCGAAAGTGTGATAAGAGACCTTGGGACATAGGTGGACAGTAGTCTCTCCTTTGATAATCACATTGCCACAGTAGTCAGGAAATCCTTCTATGTGGCACACCTCATCACAAAAGGTTTATCATCCAGGAAAAAAGAGGTCATTGTGTCCCTCTACTCGTCACTCATTAGACCCATTATAGAGTACAATGCTCCTTTTGGTATGTACCTCACAAGACATCTACAATAATTGGAAAGGCCACATAAATACCTCACAAAGAGGATTACTGGCCTCAAAGAGATGCCCTATGCAGACCGTCTGAAAAAACTGCAGCTTTACTCCATTGCATATCGCCTACTCAGAGGCGATCTCTGCCTAACACACAAAGTTTTGTCAAACCCAGAGCTTTTAGACATGATCCACTTAAAGAAATCCCAATCCCTACAAGCTACATGCTCTAGGGACCTAAACCTCATCACCACAATAAACAGAACATGCTGGAGGGATAGATTCCTGTCCCAGAGACTTCCCATACTCTGGAACAAACTACATATCTATATCAAACAAAGCTCCTCATTAGCACTCTTCAAGAAAAATCTTGATGATTGGATGGGAGATAGGAAATTCACCCCGGGGATCACTTCTGTGGCTCTGTGGCTCTGCTCGACAGGGGCACAGGAAAATAATTTTCTTGGGTGGCGAAAGCCAGGGTACCTTTGGCTAGGCTTATATAGGCCCTAGGGCCAATAGCCTAGTACCTACCTATGAACCTACCTTTAAATGGATGCAGATTTTAGTCATCAGAACCTTTTAAAACCTGCAAACATTTCATATACATGTCTTGTTATTTTAATCGCCTGCCACATTTGAAATATTTAACAGGATTGTAGCAGTGGACACCTGGTCGTCCTTTTGGGCCACTTGTTACCACACTGCAGCTTTTCTTGGTGATACAACTTGCGTTCTCTCCACCTCCTTATTATCAAAGTTTTCCTAGTCTTTGTTTTCTTGTAATGCGATTAGTTGCGAGTTCTGGTTGCTTTTCTTTCAGGAACTTAAATTTCAATCTACTTTCCTTACTTTCTGTGGTGATTAAATATATCAGAGGCAATGAAGATGGGGTGTCACTGCCATCAGGTCTTTACTCAGTGGGTACATTCTAGAAACTAGTGCATCATACAACATGCTACTTCCTGTAGCTAACACATTAGCCTTTAAAGATATATACTCCATAGTCTACACACATCAACTCTGTACATAAATAATTACATATATTTATATACTCCATAGTCTACACACATCAACTCTGTACATAAATAATTACATATATTTATATACTCCATAGCCTACAGACATCAACTCTGTACATAAATAATTACATACATTTATATACTCTATAGTCTACACACATCAACTCTGTACATAAATAATTACACATGTTTATATACTCTATAGTCTACACACATCAACTCTGTACATAACTAATTACATATATTTATATACTCCATAGTCTACAGACATCAACTCTGTACATAAATAATTACATATATTTATATACTCCATAGTCTACAGACATCAACTCTGTACATAAATAATTACATATATATTATATACTCCATGGTCTACAGACATCAACTTTGTACATAATTACATATATTTATATACTCTGTAGTCTACAGACAACTCTGTACATAAATAATTACATATATTTATATACTCCATAGTCTACAGACATCAACTCTGTACATAAATAATTACATATATTTATATACTCCATAGTCTACAGACATCAACTCTGTACATAAATAATTACATATATATTATATACTCCATGGTCTACAGACATCAACTCTGTACATAATTACATATATTTATATACTCTGTAGTCTACAGACAACTCTGTACATAAATAATTACATATATTTATATACTCCATAGTCTACAGACATCAACTCTGTACATAAATAATTACATATATTTATATACTCCATAGTCTACAGACATCAACTCTGTACATAAATAATTACATATATATTATATACTCCATGGTCTACAGACATCAACTCTATACATAATTACATATATTTATATACTCTGTAGTCTACAGACAACTCTGTACATAAATAATTACATATATTTATATACTCCATAGCCTACAGACATCAACTCTGTACATAAATAATTACATACATTTATATACTCCATAGTCTACAGACATCAACTCTGTACATAAATAATTACATATATTTATATACTCCATAGTCTACAGACATCAACTCTGTACATAAATAATTACATATATTTATGTACTCTATAGTCTACAGACATTAACTCTGTACATAAATAATTACATATATTTATATACCCTATAGTCTACAGACATCAACTCTGTACATAAATAATTACACCTGTTTATATACTCTATAGTCTACAGACATCAACTCTGTAAATAAGTAATTACGCATGTTTGTATACTCTATAGTCTACAGACATCAACTCTGTACATAAATAATTACATATATTTATGTCCTCCATAGTCTACAGACATCAACTCTGTACATAAATAATTACATATATTTATATACACCATAGTCTACAGACATCAACTCTGTACATAATTACATATATTTATATACTCCGCAGTCTACAGACATCAACTTTGTACATAAATAATTATATATATTTATATACTCCATAGTCTACAGACATCAACTTTGTACGTAAATAATTACAGATATTTATAAACTCCATAGCCTACAGACATCAACTTTGTACGTAAATAATTACAGATATTTATATACTCCATAGCCTACAGACATCAACTCTGTACATAATTGCATATATTTATATATATATATATTTTTTTTTTTAATGGGGGACTTTGCTTTTACACATCCCCTTATTTTTTGTTGTTATTAATTAGAATCCTGATTCACTCTGTCAATGGGAAGAGGAAAAATCTATTGCAGATGTGGCTCCACCATCTTCACCTTTGTGTAGTTTCTCGTACTCTGAGAACTTTATAAGTCCCGCGTGTGGTAAAAAAATCCTGATCATTATGGTGATGTCATTCCATTAGTATTGAGATTTTTCCTCATGAGATTAAAAAAAAAGGCATGGCAAGTCATTATTATTTTATTTTTACTCTGTCCTTTTCCCACCTTTGTCTGTTAAACAACAGCACTCCCATGTATGAGAACTGTTCTTGGGAGATCATTATTCTGGCAGACATCCTGGTTTTCTGCTGGCCCTATACCTACATTGTCTCCCAGCAGCCTGACAGCAACTCACAGAACCACCATGTTAACTTATGTTTCATTCTGAGAATAAGTTAAAATGCAGCTTGTGTACACAGATGCATAGATTCATAACAGACATGCTGTCCATTTTTTTCCGAATGCAGCAACATCCATATTTGCTGGGTGACATTTGAGCTGCCTCCCACCAGACTGGAAAAGCCTGCATGAGCCAGTCACTCTCACCTTCCCAGTCTAGCTTTTCCAATGTTTGGGGTCTTTGAAAGGATTTCAAGCCTGCATAAACTAAAGCACTGCTAGTGATTCCCTGCTGTGTTTTCCCACCCACCCTCATCTTTGCTGATCTGCTTTTTAAACCGGGTGATTTTAAGCTGGGCACACCCCTACTGCAAATTGAGCTTAATAAGCTCCTCCCTTACTATGCTACTGTTGCTGTCCTGAATTATTTATTTGCCTTTCCTTGTACTTATAGTGAGGAAGTGCACTTTACTTTCCATTGTCTCCTCTACTTGATATGACTTCATTATCTTGCTGTTGGAGAACGTAGTGTATTTTGCCATCTAACAAACACTTGTTTTTACATCAAAAGAGGCCAGTGGATTTTCCATCTAGTGCACTGGGAGGTAGCCTGGACTGTTTAGGGTGGGGAAACACATGCCATTTCTGAATGTAGTTTTACTGACTAGAGGACTTATCTTGTTTTTCAGTACTTTTATAAATTCTGCACATTTGAGTGGCTCTTTGCTCATTTAATCAAAGCAAAGTCCTTTTATTGAATAAACACACTTTTATAAGTAGTTTAAAGTACATTGCTCTATCCATATATTTAGATTTGTTTGTGGTAGCATTTCACTCCGGGCAGTCCTTTACTGTGCTTTTACATTAGGAGGTCTGGGATTATTCATCTAGTGGTGGTAGGTGTTTACTTGGTCTGAGTTGGGAAACACACAAAAGGGCTCTAAATATTTTTTTGCACTTTTCTGTACTTGATTTGCACTGTTCTGATACCTAGATAGCATAGACTAGATTGAAACCTGCTGAATCTAGCCAGTTATTGCTACAGATGAGCACTAAACCAGTCATCTTACATTTAGAAGGGCTCCCCTGCACCCTTGTGGCAGAAGAGTGTGGATCCAGCCTCATCTGATCTGTGGATTGCTGGAGGAAGGTTCATTGTGTGTTTTCCTATCAGTAGATTAGCTTAAAAGTGTTTTAATTTCACCTGTATTTAAGACTCGTGTTTGTGTGTTGCAGAGTGCCATACAACAGGGGTTAGTGGTGCTCTGTATAGATGTGAATGCCTTGAAACTCGATTTTTCCCCTAGACATTTGTCAGTGGAACCTTCCCAAGCTTCCCTAGCAGCATCGCCACACTTCTCATCCATAGCCTTCAATAGAACAAGCAGCTTTGTTAGTCCTATAACAAAATCTGGTCAAACTAGCCCTCTCCCTTGTCTAATAGTACATACAGTAAAATCCTGCTGTAATGGCTGTGCAGTTTCCCATCATTTGACCGGCCAGCCTGATTGACGTGTATCCTGAGGCAATGTAGTAATTGTCTCATGTATACTGACCACCACTTACTCCTAAAGCAAACAAATGCAATATATGAGAGATGTAATTACACTGTGAAACTGAAATCACTTCTATCATGTAACAACAAGCCAGACAGGTTGTCAGCACACATACACCACCTCTCTCACAAAATATGGTCATGACACACAAGCCCACATGCGTGGAGGTACTCACTAGAAGCCTACCAAAAGATCAGAAACTTCACAAATGTAAACCACTTGCACACACTGCTAATAGAAACCACTACACATAACACACACACCAGTATCTCTCAGCAAATAAGCCCCTAAGACAAAACACCTCAGAATCTAACATCTTGGTCATAGACAACTCTATAGTGAGACCCACAGATGTCTCCCTCACCAGGATGGACAAGGAAAAGGTCACAGTCAGCTGCCTGTTGCATGCCAGGATCCATCAAATCACACATGCACTCAAGTCACTCAACAACAAGAACTATTATGACTCTGTCATAGTCCATGTTGGGGTGAATGACTTGAGACACACCTCTCTGGACTATATGATGAGAGACATGACTGAACTCTCAAACTGTGTATCCCAGGCAGGTATGACCCTAGCCCTAAACAGCATTCTACCCTCACCCAGGATTATGCCACAATAATAAACAAAAAAAATGATTGACTTCAACAATTGGCTTAGCTTATGATGTCAGTCAAGGGAGATCAAGTACCTGTCAGCCTGGAAAGGCATGTCTTCTCTAGGCTTTCGGATACTGGCAAAGATGCTTGTGTCCCCCCATAGTGCCTTTTTTATGCAGTGTCAAAACAACAAAATTTCCAGTGTAACAAAATCCACTCGAGACAAACTCAAAGTTCTGCTGCTTAATGCTAGCAGTTTAAAGATGAAACTGCACTCCTTGGAAGCACTCCTCACCTTAGAAGATATAAATATTAGAAGAGCGTTGCATCACAGGTATTAGTATTTCATCTGAGTATTCAAAACTTGCTAAACAGCCAAAATGGCAGAAAGACAGCTTCAAAACAACAGCTTCAATAACAGGCTTTTACCATGTTGAATCCACAATATATGAAATAGAGAGCTTTGCTGTTGTAAAAGTCAAGTGGTGTTGCAATTCTGTTTTTATGACATCCACATGTTTTAAAGCTGTGCAATTACAATGCCACTTGACTTTACAACAGCAAAGCTCTATATTTCATATATTGTTTTGAAACTGTCTTTCTGCCATTTTGGTTGTTTAGCAAGTTTTGAATACTCCGATGAAATACTAATACCTGTGGTGCAATGCTCTTACAATATTTACATTGTTTTTTGTTCTGCTGAGCGTTCTTTAGCGGAATTCACTTCTTTTTCTGGATTTCACTTTAGAAGATGCTGACATCTGTACAGTGACTGAGACATGGTTTAAGGCCGCTGAGAGCACCCTGGCCATGCAAGGCTGCAATGCCTTCCAAACGTTCAGATCCAAAAATGAGTGTGAAAGAACCAAAGGTGGAGGTGTATCCATCTTCATTATACCCAAATACACCTCGAGACTGGTCAAACAGTATGACTCTCTCAAACTTCTCCATGTCCATTTAACTATAGGAGAAGCCCCCTACCCACATCATTGTTAGCTGTAGGTCCCCCACCATGAACCAAGAAAAGAACACCACCTATCTAAACTTTTTGGAGTCACTCGCTACACAGCCCAACATCTTAGTCATGGGATATTTCAACTATCCTTCCATCCACTGGGTGACATACATGAGCACGAACATGGTGACCTAGAGGTTCCTACACTTTGTCAATACAAATTCTCGTGAACAGATAGTCTGCACCCCCACAAGTGTCTCAACTGTCCTAGACCTAGTACTTACCAACCTGGTTGGTCACTGCCCTCCCCCCTGTGTGATGCCCTTCCTGGTAAAACAGTCTTGTTCAAAATAACTGTTGAACCTGTCACCACCACAGGACCAAAAAAACTAAAAAAAACTTTTCAAAAGCAAACTACAACCTACAAAGTTAGGGTATAAAAAGTTTATAGCCCCCACAATCACAGACAACAATCACTGCTATGCAAACGTCTACACAAATGCTCTGTATAAACACTTAAGCAACTGTATAGACTTGGCTGTACCTGACCGTATTAAAACCGTGTCCTCCCGAAAAAACAAGCCACCCAAGAGGGAACTGATTCAGCAGAGGAAGAATTCCCTCCAAAGCTTGAACAAGCAAATCAGAAATCTTGTAAAGTCCTCTAAATCTAATTATGAAGCTAAAATAGTATGCATCCTTAGTTAAGGATAATCATAAGGCATTCTTTAACTGTGTTCAAAATCTAAAAGGGAATGCCCGGCTATCTGTCAAACTGGTGGCAGATGGTACCACTCATACTATACTGCAGGAAATTGCCAACCTGCTAGCTGACAGATTTGGCGCAAACTTCACCCCCCCTTTCTCCACTAGCCATACCCCAATGCATGCCCAAAACCAGTCCGCTGCCTAGTATATTTAAAGATCAGGTCATATCTGCATTCTCCAGGGCCAAAAACAGATAACATTCCAGTTTGCTTATTAAGCAATCTAAAAAAGGCCTAGCAGACCCACTTGGCATTCTCCTCAACTGTAGTCTGAGAACTGGCTTTGTTCCAGCACAGTGGAGAGCAGCAACAGTAATCCCCTTGCACAAAGGGGGGGGGGGGTTATCAACCAATGTTGAGACCTTTAGCCGCATAAGTCTAACAAGCTTCTTCTGGAAGGCCGTGGAAAGAATCATCATAGACCTTATCAACAAGGACATAGGCGACCTTCAAACTCTAGATCCAACCCAGTTTGTCTTCTTTAAGGGTAGATGATACTTATTAAACCTAGTAGACTTCTTCGAGAAAGTCACCAAAGCCCTGGATGAAGGTAAGTCCATGCATACTGCTGATCTTGACCTAGACATGGCCTTTAACACAATCCCCCACTCAGGTATTATTGAGAAACTCTCCCAGCTGGAGATTAAACCTTGCATCACTGGATGGGTAGTCAGTTGGCTCACCGACAGAACACATACTGTCAAAGTTGGTAACTCCACTTCTACCAGTAGACCCATCACCAGTGTCATACTACAAGCATCTGTGCTGGGCCCTTTACTGTTTGGAATCTATTTCTTAGAAGCCCAGGCTAAAGTAGATGGCCTTTGCATTACCAAGTTTGCTGATGATTGCAAATTGAGTACAGGCAAATGATTGGTGCCAAAGCCATGGTCTAAAGCTAAATGCAAAAAAGTGCATTATTGTCCTCCTTTGGCAAAGTGGAATTCCCTGTTAATTACAGTATTGGCAGCACCCTCTAAGCTCAAAGCCAGTGGTGCAAGATGTGGGAACACAGGTAGATAGCAATCTGAACTTTGACCACCAAGTTTCCACAGTGGTAAGGAAAGCCTTCTATGTTGCACATCTCTTAAGTAAGGGCATCGCACCAGGTCTAAGGATGTTATAACTGCACTGTATTCGACCCTCATCAGACCACCAATTGAGTACAATGCTCTCTTCTACATGTATCTCACCAAGACACCTGCAGCAGCTAGAAAGACCACAGGAGGTTTCTCACCAAGAAAAAATACAGGGCCTCCTAACCATGACTTAAGCGGATAGACTGAAAGCCCTGTCACTGCACTCTGTCATATAGGCTGTTGAGAGGCAACTTGTGCCTGGCCTACAGGATAGTATCTGACCCTGCCCTGATGGAAATGCTGCACATCCACAAGATAAATTTTGAAAATGAACTTAAAGCTTGCAATTGGTCAATCCTAAAGCACCTTTCACTGGGCAATGCAGTAACATAGTTTAATTCCATGTTCCTTACTATTCTTGATTCTCACACTCTTACTCGCTCCATTAGAACCAAAACAAAAAGTGCTCCGTGGCTCTCAAAAGAGACCAAATCTAAAATCTTAGCTAGAAATAAGGCATGGGACAAATAGCGTGCCACAAAAGACCCACTAGATCAACTTAGATACCGACAACTAAGGAATCACACAAATAATCTATTATACTAGACAAAAAAACTTCTACTACCATCTTCAACAAAAACATCAAAACAAGCCTCAAAAGTTTTGGGCAGGAATAAACAAACTTCTTCACCCAGGACAGTCCTCCACTCCTACCCCGTTAGCTTCCAACCATAAATCCCCAGAGGATATTGCAAATACCTTCAATAGTTTCTTCACAGAGACTACCCAATCCCTAGCCAGCCAACAGGCACCCAGCTGCTCCAACTCAAATTCTGCCACAGCCAATACCCCACTCTCCTTTAGCTAATCCCCCACTCTCCTTTAGCTAATCCCCCACTCTCCTGTAGCTAATCCCCCACTCTCCTGTAGCTAATCCCCCACTCTCCTGTAGCTAATCCCCCACTCTCCTGTAGCTAATCCCCCACTCTCCTTTAGCTAATACCCCACTCTCCTTTAGCTAATACCCCACTCTCCTTTAGCTTTCAGCCTGTTTCTACATCACTTGTCAGATCTCTAATTAAGACATTAAAACCAACCAGTAGTTGATCTCCTCCCACCAGGGTATCTGCAAAAAGCAGCAGATGCCATAGCATACACCATCTCCATCATAATCAACAGAACCTTATCTGATGTCACCATCCCCTCCATTTGGGAAATATCTCATGTAATACCACGCCATAAAGGAGGCAGCTCCTTCAAACTGTCAAACTTTAGACCCATAGCTATTCTGTCACCACTGGCTAATAATATGGAGAAGTGTGTCCATAAACAATGTATACATTATCTTGCCCAGAGTAAGCTGTTGACTAACTCTCAGCATGGTTGTAGGCCACACCACAGTACCACCTCAGCCCTCCTGTCCTTCTCTAGCACCATAAACCATAACCAAAATAATAGCAAGCTTTCCTCAGCCCTCTTTTTAGAGCTGTCCAAGGCCTTCGATATGGTCATCCACCAAATACTCATGTACAGCCTTAAGGTATTCTCACTAAATAGCCATGTTCTTCAATGGTTCCAGTCTTATCTGTGTGGTAGACAATAAGCTGTCCTATGGCAGGACAAACTATCAACCCATCTACCCATCACCCTAGGTATCCCTCAGGGCTTTATACTAGGACCCCTTCTTTTCTCTCTCTTTATTAATGACCTTCCCATTGTCATCCCAAATGCTACCTGTATCCAATATGCGGATGACTCCACCTTGATTTGTTCAGCCACCTCCCTGACAGATCTAATGACATTAACCCACCATACTTTCAGTATAGTTGAAAACTGGTTCTCTAACCATCAGCTGATATTAAACCCTAACAAAACAAAGTTGCTTCTTTTCTCCCCCACTTTTACGTCGTCCTCACTACTTAATAATGGTACCATTATCTTCCCAGATATGCAAACCAAACTCTTAGGCATCACGATAGACAACACCCTCAAATTTGATATCCATGTCAATCAAACTATCAAAACCATTAACATAAAACTTGGCTCCCTCTATAAGATCAAGCCTTTCCTTACTCCATTTGCTAGGACTGCTATTGTTCATTCCCATCTACTCTCCACTCTTCTCTATGCCTCCCCTCTACTCACTAATCTGAACAAATCCACTCTTAGCAAACTCTCTAGATGTTATAACCATATTGCTAGATTTGCAACAGGCACAGCTTATAGGACCCACCACTGTCGCAACCTGAATCTTCTGGGGTGGCTAGAATGGCCTAGCCTACTTCAGGACAACCAGCTTATAATTGCCAATAAAGTTCTCAACCACCCTGATAATACACCTGCACTTAAAAATGTCATCAACCCTTATAGCAACCTGAGGCCACTTCGCTCTTCTAATAAACTATTGGTTCATACATCCAAAATCAGCATCTATGCTGGGGTCTGTCTGTTAGCTAACTCTGTTGGCAAAACTTGGAACTCTCTTCCTGCTGATCTTACTCTGCTGATCTTACTCTTGAACCCTCTCTTACTCAGTTCGAAAAAGCCTCAAGCTATACTTTAAAACTCACTGGCTATTTCCTTGTTCAAAACCCGACTAGATCCTCCTCTATAGTCTGCAATCATGTTACATGGCCTAGTCAGTGCATCAACAATGTTTTAAAAATGTATGATTAGGTTACCTGCCTGCTTCACTGGAGCCTGTAAACTGTGTAACTTGTAATCATTTTGTGATTTTTACTGTATGTTCTACATTGGAGCTTTTCTCCCTGGGCCTTCGGTGAAAATGGACATGTATCCAGTAAGACTATCCCTATCAACAAATGTAAAATAAAATAAAATAAATAAATAATGAATAAATGGCATGAGTCACTCGCTCTAGGGGTCATAACCTAGCCCATGAAACAGAACATGCTGGAGAGACAGATATATCTCCCAGGTATTGCCGCTACTGTGGAATAACCTTCCAATTCATGTGAAGCAGCGCTCCTCACTGACCCTATTCAGACATAACCAGGACGAATAGATGGGAGACAGCAAATTTACCCCAGGAGTGCCACTGATGTCCCTCAGGGACAGAGATAGTTGGTAATGATCGTAGACCAACTCTGAATTACGTCCATCTAACCAAGGACAGTTGAGGCAACTCAAGGTTAAGATGGCTAGGCTTGTAAGGGCTCTAGGTCCGCTAGCCTAGAAACCTCCTATGGAACTAATCAGTCTGGGGTTATCTGGGTCATAGTCAGGGGTCTGTCCCTGTGTACCATGGGGGTCAGCACTTAATTGACTTTAATTGATAAACTCTTTCCCCAATTCACGTTCACTAATTAACAGGGGAGATCTGGACCTGGACCTGTAATGCTAATCTAATTAGTTGTTATAAGCAGCTGTACATGTAGCAGAGTAAAACTGATGGAACACTCTATGGAAAACATCTTCAAGACAAAATAAGGATTGTGATACAAGTTAGAAATACATAGGTTAATATATCACAGTGCCATTACAAATCTTACATCAGCACAGTTTGCACCTGGTCAACTAGAAATTTTAATAGATTGTATGAATCCAGTTCCCAACAAGTTGTACAGTCCTAGTGACCGAGTACTGTTTCAGAATAAGCTGCTGAAGTCCCAGAATATGTATCACTTCACCCCCCGTCCATCTGAGAACTGTGGTGTACATTAGCATTAAGAAGAAATGCTTTACATTAGTTTTAAGGTTGTTTTCCTTCTCCTACAAGTATTCTGAAGTTCGTAGTGTCTGCATAGCTACTGACTATGGTGTCATTCTTTTGGGATAACAAAGCACAACATGTTAGGATTTATTCTTGAATCTTCCATTGCCTACCTGAAGACATATGTCATGCTTTGTCCCCAAGGTTGCCATGCTGTGTTTTCTCCATTTAACCTCAGTCAGGCTACCACAGCAAAGGACATTTTAGTTTATAGAGGCCTATGCAGTGATAGACAAACCACATAGTGCCGTCAGTGAATTGTATTACTTTGTGGTTCTAAGTTTCCAGTTGCCAGAATACCTTCATAGGAATAATAACATGGAAAAGAACACCATATGAGGGGCCAAGAAGAATATTATACATTGTGACAGGCAACTTAAGTACAGGGAATGCAAAATTTGTAAAACATTATCAAGTTTTCAGTACACCCTTGCCACTGCCTTACCAGTGTACTCAGTTAAACTTGTTTCAAAATCAAAGTGAACTTTTTTGTTATTTAGACTCCACAGGGGTAACCAAAATGAAATTGTGTGCATCAGACTCTATACTGAGATGACAGTTACACACATACAAATGACTTATACCTTTACCCTGTCTCTCCCTTAAATTCCTTGACTGGCTTGAACTACCCCACCTGCTACTCCAGTCTCAGTTACAAATGATCCACTCCATTCTATATCACCATCTTTTTGCTCAACTCTATCATCTCTCTTCTCACATTAATGTCCTACTAGGCATATCAGAAGTGCAACCCAAGACTTACTAAATGTCTACAGACCAAAAACTGGTGGCAATATATATAGTTACCACCCTACTACTGAATGGAACAAGCTCCCTCTAGATATCAGAAATCAAACAAATCCCTGCAAATTTAAAATAGCTATGAAAGATTACTTAAAAAAACACTGGACCTGGCCCTGCTCACACCCTCCTTGACCAAAATCCTTCCTCTTAGCTTCAATTTATCCATTGTGACCCCTACCTAACCTACTTTCCTGTACTAACAGTCTTACCCCTCTGTCAACCTGTATGCCACTCAATGTAGCTTACAGATGAAAGAACTTAACTATTGTAATTGTTTGTTTGTTTTTCGGCTTTTTCCTGGTAAGAGGTCGCCACAGCGGACCTCCGGTTCGCTAATGATTGGCAGTAGATTTTTTTAAGAAATGCTGAGGTGCCAGCTCGATGCCCAACCTTCAACAAAGGCACGCCCATTTACGCATGCATGTCTTTCGAACGCTACCCAACCGCAGGGAGGACATGCAGACTCCACACAGAAGGCACTCCCAAGCCCAGCCGAGAATTGAACGGGAGAAGATTCACATATCTAAATAATTCTTTTGTCCTATTTTTCTTTATTTTCTCTAAACTTGAACTGTAACAGTTATTGTAAACCAAAATATTTCCAAGATTACTCTTTATTCAACATTGTTTGTTTTAATTAAATTTTGTTAGATTGAATGAATGTTACATGTCAGGAGTTTTTCTTCCTGGGCCTCTGCTGAAAAAAGTCTTTGGCTCAGTTGGACAACCACGGTCAACAAATGTAAAATAAATAAATTAAATAAATATAGCACATGCAACATACATAACATTGTTAGACTGTTATTTTACTACATACTACTATAAATTACTATGTCTACAGTTTTTAGCAGCTGAGTGATTATTGCACATTTATTTATTGCATACTTATGTTAGAATAGCTAGGAGATAAATATTGCACTTGATTGACACTGTAAACAGCTAACTATGTGCGAGCATCTAATACTTTCTATTGCACCATAATGGTTTGACCGTCACAAGACCTTGTCAATGACTAACATTGCTGGGATTGCTTCCAGAGTTCATGAACCTAATTGCCTGTGGGAAGAAACTGTTCCTGAACCTGGTTGTTTTACAGCGCATGCTGTGGTATTGTATGCCAGTTGATAAACTTCTAAACAGACTGTAGGCAGGGTGTGTAGGATCACTGGCTATTTTCATGGGCCTGTTGTAGCAAACAACAAAGTTTAGCTACAGATCTGGAGTTTTGATATCTTTAATAGTCAATGAAGTGGCACTCATTAAGACTGTAATATTGAGTTAATGATCCTTAGTTTGGCATGAGAGAGTCTTATTAGTCAGGACGTCTTGTGATTTGGAATCAGTCACGAGATTGTTAAGAATTAATGCCAAAATTCATGCAGATTCTTTTGAAGTACTTCAGCAGTAAAATCTGTACTCCAGCCAGGGTGATACACTCACAGTTTCAGTTTCATGTAAGATCCCATTCTTACCACAGTGTTTGCATAGATGATTGTCGGTGACGGTGAACAGCAGAGCTGAAACATTGAGCCTTGTGGGACCACTGAGTTGAGCAGTTTTGAGTCAGCAAGATTGAAGTGCCATTACGTTCTTTGAGAAGTATTAGGTAGAAGTCAGATCGGTCAGATCTTGAACATGTATCAGGATCAAGACCGACAAATTATGTCTTCCCTAACCAGAAAACAATGAATAGATTAAATGCCTTTCATTTGAGTGGACTAAGTCCACAATTTTGGGTTGATGTCCTTTGTTTATGGCCAGAAGGACAAGCGTGGCAAGCTGGAGAAGTGTAGCATGCCTTCTGTACGATAATCTAATAGCAAGTTGCAGATGAGTTATGAAATCGCACTGGACGCCTGTCAGTCTGTGAATAGCTTTTACAGATGATGACAGACTGAAGTAAAAGTGTCAAAACAACTGTCATCAGTACCAGAGTTTTCTCTCTTCGCCATTGTTTTGCAAACTCGAGTAGAAATATATACATTTTTTTTGAGGTATGAGTGGGTGCTTCCCACCATGGTGGGTGCAGGTGGGCTTGCTGCCCTGCAGAATATACCTGTAGTTCACCAGTTTGCCTGTTTTCCAACTGCAGAAGCCTTAGGCAGTTTTGGTCATTAAGCAGGTAGGTTAATTAAGTACTTTCAGAGTATTTGAATGGGATCAAGTGACAGTGGTGTATTTAAAATGTTTCCTTTTTCTCACTGTGGCGCATTTTCAGTGGTAATACGTAGAGCAGTACAGGAGTTTGGGAAAGCAAGGGAACTTGCCCTCCTGCAAAAACTACTTTAATTTCTCATGAAAGACAGTGATGTTGGATTAGATGAAAAGGTAATTGACATATTGAGATTCAGTGATAGTTCTGTCAATCTGCTGTCATAAATAATCGGATCCTAGGCTCTTTTTTGAGCTATGCAGCAGCAGTTGATGTAACTTTATCTGAAAAGTGAAGGCCAGCAGTAAAATGAGCCTGTAACTGGAAGATCTGTGATGTGTCTTATGCAAAGGTGAGAGTCACGAGACCCTTAAAGATATCTCCAGTATCTTTCTAATTTGTTCATAATGGAAATGAATGCCCTGGATATCAACTTACGGTAGTAATATTTTAACTTATACATAGAAATATTATTTCTACATATTTTATTTGCAAATTAGAATGTATTAGTAACAACATTTTATGTGATGTGTACAGCAGATTGATTCATTATAAAAAGTGGTGGTGTGTTGTGTTTCAACAGCATCATGTTTTAAGTGTCCCATGGAAGAATTACTGCCAGTTGCATTCTAGTGCTGTCAAACTATTATTTAGTAAACCTTTACTTCATACTTTGAAGAAATCTAAGTCTGAGGCCTTGGTCCTTGTCCAAATGTCCTTTATGAAGAGAGAGACCTGCCTTATACAATTAAAACTTATTAGGCATCAAAATGTCATATGGTCTGTTACTTTGTTTCTGTTAACTATTTAACCATGACACTATAAAATACTGCTTTTTTACATATTTATGGAAGGAATGCAGGTAAGCAGAACATAATGAAACCTAAGGTAAAAGATATTATGCTTATGACTGAAAAAGAAATATAAAAGTATATTATGTCGCCTTGTTTGTGAAGTCAGACCATTAGCGTCTGCATGTATTCAGTTCAGAATACTACCTTAGTCTGTTTTCTTACATTTTGTTGAATGTCCCTACTGTATGTTGCACAGAAAACTTATACTAAGTGGGTGTTTTACATTGTTAGCAGTGTTCAGAAATGTGTTATATCGCTATAAGCTCATACTTATTAAGAAGCCAGGCAGCAACTGAATGTGCCAAAAAACAAAAGATAGAACATAAGGTGAAGGACCAGATGAGAAGGCAAGACATGTGGAAAAGGTATAAATATAGTTGCAAGTATAGAAAACTTCTGGAAGAGCCTCATGTTGATCAAGAATGAACACAGGAATGGTTAAGGAGAGGTGAAATGAAATGTTAATAGTGGGAGCCCATGATAGTGGGCTATGTACACGCTGGTTTACAAAGTCCATTGAACATGTAGGAGAAACAAGAGATATATAGGTTTTGTAAAACTGAATGGAAACAGTCACATACCTTGTTGCTGGTTGTGACATACTAATGGCAGAAGGACTGTATACTGAAAGGCATAATAATGTGGCAACACTGTTACACTGGGAATTAAGCAAACATTATGGCAGTGAAGTGGCCGAAAAACACTGGAAACATGAGCCACAAGGCATCATAGAAAATGATGAAGTTTATATCACATGGGATCACCCATTACCACCAGTTCGAAAGATAGATGCTAGAAAATCGGATATAGTGGTCCAAGAAAAGAAGACCAAAGTAGCATTGATCATTGAAATCGCCACACCCAGTGACTATAGTGTCTTGCGTACAGAGAGGCACAAAGTCATAAAATACCAGGATCTGCAGGCAGAAATGAGAGCAATGTGGAAGAAAGAAATGCAGACAGTTCCAATAGTAGTAGAAGCAACGGGTCTTATAAAAAAGAATTTACAATCATATTTGGACACGTTACCAATCCATGTAACTCCATACGAACTGCAGAAGGAGTAATCACTGGGCACATTGCGGATGATGCGGAGCACTACTGGCTGACATCAAAGATTGAAACAATACTAATTTCATGAACTTTAATTGTACTTTGACTTAGGAGTAGGGTCCATTCCCATCATGGTATTAGAAACCCAAAAGACTTGGACAAATAAAAAAGAAAACAACAATTAAGAGGTTTGTTTTGATCTATTTTATGTGATGCCTTTAAAAACTTTTGCGACTGCCAAAAGTACATTAAGATGTAGTCATGGGTTGTGTTAAGAGGGAGGTGCTTTGCTTTTATGCATCTGTGAATTAGTGTGGCCTGCAGACTTGATACAGTGTTATGTTTCTCAGTATTATAGAATTGTTTTGCTAGGATGATAGAGGTGAAATTGTGATGGATACTTGGCAATATTTTTCTGTAACCAGTAGTAGATGGAGCAGAGAAAGCTCCATGCATTACAAAAAAATGATGATCGTCTGAGCAGAGAAAGCTCCATGCACTACAAAAAAATTATGATTGTTTGAGCAGGGAAAGCTCCATGCATTACAAAACAATTATGATCATTTCTCTAATCATAACCCTTAATTATGTGTTCTCGACATGAAGGCCAATATATCTCAAGGTGAATTTCTTGGTATCCAGGTCTCAAAAACATAATAAGCAGGTTGGTCCAGGAAAGTAAATATTTGTGGGAAGCAGTAGCCAGGGAATCGTTATGGCTAGGCTTGTATAGGCCCTAGGGCCGATAGCCTAGTATCTGGCTAGGAATCTATGATTGCCAACTCTCATAATCGTTCATATATTGTAGCTGATTTGCTGTGACTTCCATTATACCATTGATTAAGGTCAGTGTACCTTTACTCTTTATTTCCTTTTCTGACCCTTTTCATTGTATGTTACATCATCTCTGGAAGTCATGACATTTTTGGTTTACTTTGTCATTAATTTGCCTACGTCTGGCACGTTTCTCTCTTTATTCTCCCTGTTCAGGAGGGCTCACATCTCTGGTTTATTGAAAGACTCGCTGTAATTCTGATCATTCGGTGTAGCAGCCTCTTTTGTAGTCTTTTCCTGGATAACCTATTGTTTGTCTGTGGTCAGGTGATTGACACGCAGAATGTCATCACTGGAAGATCACCAGTGTTTTGTAATGGCAGTTAGGCTCAAAGAAAAATGAAGAGGCAAGTGGTGTGTTTATCTTTTCCTTCCCTTTCTCATACTTTGTGTGGTCTCAGAATTGCTTTGTGTGTGTGTGTGTGTGTGTGTGTGTGTGTGTGTGTGTGTGTGTGTGTGTGTGTGTGTCTATATATATATATATACATATATATATATATAAAATGTATTTATATATATCTGGACCTACTTCAGAAGCTCGAAGTTTCAAACCTTTGAATGTCAAATAGCCTTGACCATTCTGAAACTTCGAAAAACTAATACTTTTTTTTTTATGTTTTTGTAGGGGAGCAAGCCTCCCCTGCATCCCCGTGGGGGATGGTGCCCCCTACAACCCCTGTTAAATAAATATACCAGTGCCGAGATCGCACTACAGTGAGGAAAATGGTTAATATGCCGTTTTGCACTGTACGGCGATCGCCATTCAAAACATTTGAAGTTTTTTGAGCTTCTAAAGGGGATCCATATATATATATATATATATATATATATATATATATATATATATATATGTATATGTATATATAATATATATATATGTATATGTATATAATTATGTATGTATATATATATATATATATATATATATATATGTATATAGATATATATATAAATCTACAGATATATATATATATATATATATATATATATGTGTGTGTATATATATATATATATATATATATATATATATATATATATACAATATAAATAAATTTTACATCAAAACGAATAATAACACGTGTGCATAAGTATCCATTAAAAGAAAAGCACAAACTACCTACAAAAGGACACATCACGTTAAACTAGAAACGGAATTTCCCTATAATTATTTTATGAAACAGCAATGAAATGGAAAAATAGCCAGTCAAGTAAACCATATAAATAGTCACATTAAAATATACATAAAAACCAAAAGACTGAAAAGGAGGCAGGAGCATCTAGGCCATTTCATAATGTACTTAGCTTTACACGTTGTGACTTGGAACACGTAAACAAAAGTTGCAATTCCAATACAAACAGCAAAAAAGAATATAAAATAAATACATGTCAAATAAACGTATCATAAAGATATGTGACAAGAATAATCTTCAGATAAAAAAGTATATAAAGAATTAAATCCAAAAGACATATAAGGACAAGAAAACAAAGATTCCCATGCAATGAAGACATACCAAAACAGAAACTGTATCTACTACCACCTACTAGATAAAATAACTTTAGCATTTTAAAAAATTATATTTGAAAAACAGAGTATCAATTTAAAGTGTACATCAGATAATTAATTCATACAGAAAAAGTCATTATTAAAATTTGTTTGGGGTCAAACTGTCCACTAAGTATTCCCATAGACAATAAATGTACATTTAAACAAGAAAGTGCATATAACTGCATTGTGGTCGAATCGTCCGGGGTCATACTGTCCTGCTTCCATCCATATAATGTATATCCATGCACACACATCAAAATATAACGAAGGTGCCTTCCAGTTGTGGTGCTCTTGGATGGCCCATACTCAACTGGGTTGCCAGAGGGCAGATAACCAAGTCGAAAAGGGAAAGATGTCCTCAGCCTCTAGGGCTGGTGATCTGGAGTTTTGCTTGCTGCAGTCCAAATCACCAACCCTTGAGGCTTCTGGCAAAGCTGTTTTTGAAGATCAGATCTCAGAAAGAATAAATCTTAGGTGTAGCTCATTTAAATAAAATTCTCTTTATTGTAGCGCTATCATACTTGTTACAGGCAGATGAGCGCTGCTTTGTGTTATAATATGGATCTGCTGAAATTAATCAAAACATCAGCAGATTGGCAAGCAAAACACTGACAAAAAAGATTAAAACAAATTGATTGAACAGTGCACATAATGTCAAGGCATAAATGGAGCATGCAAATTCAAAACAATGTTTTTTGCAAAGGGGAAACTCCCTGCTCCACCCTTATGGGGGCTGCACTCCCTATATCGTCTGCATCTTAAATATGCTAATTCAGAGAATGAACACAACCATGGAAAGGGTGATATTGTACAAACGTCTACTGCTTCTTGTCGACCAAAAAGCTGTTAACTGAATCGCCAGTTGACCAGTGTGAGAGTCTGCATTTCTCTCCTTCTCTCCCTGTATATACATATGTATATCTATATCTCTGTATATATGTATAGACACACACATGCATATGCATGTATGTGTGTGTTTGTATCTATCTATATATACATATACATATGTATATATATATATATATATATATATATATATATATATATATGGGTCTACCTGAGATGGTCGACAAGCCATTTGATCGACTTTTATTTGGTCGACAATTCATTTGGTCGACAGGCAGATTTGCCCCCCTCCCCAATGTTGTGCAAACCTGGAGTTGATATATATAGTTGGGGGGGTGTGGGGGGCACAGCCCCCCACACTGGGGGGTGTGGAGGGCAAAGCCCCCCACATAAAACTGCTTGTCGACCAAATGAACTGTCGACCAAATCAAAGTCAATCATTTGGCCTGTCGATCATGTGATAGGGATCTCTCTCTCTCTCTATATATATATATATATATATCTATAGGTCAACTTCAAACCATCAAAATACCACATCATCAAATTCCAAAATATCGAGATAAAAATAACGAAACCTGATAACATCTAAGGCCAACATTGTCGAAACAAGTACACAGAACTCATTATGATAACGCTGCAGTCAGAGCACCTTCTCCATTTAAAAACATCATTTAACAAACATATATATCCATTTCAACAGTTTTCCAGGCAGCAAGCCCCCCTGCACCCTCCCCTGTAATTTATATATACCAACTGCAAGATCGCACTACAGTGGGGTAAGGGTAAATTTCCCGATTCCCACTGTACAGGAATCTCCATTCAAAATGTTGAAAAGAAACCTTTTTTTGTTTAATACTGTTTTGAAGTATAGAAGCTGTTCTTATGACTGCAGCACGATCTCCATTCCCTAGTTCTGTGTACTACCTGACATGTGCAGTACCTGGTTCAATGTTTCAAGTTTCAACAATGTCGGCCTTCGATGATATCATGTTTCTTTATTTTGATTTTGATATTTTGAGATTTGATGATGTGGAGTTTTGATGGCAGTATGGGAGGATCTTGGAGAATAGCCACTTGTGCTCTGGGCACTTTGTGAAGATGTTTCCTGAGTGTCTACTATGGGAGGTACATCAGCCAAAGAACACTGGGATGAGACCCCCAGGATAGACCTTGACATTTTGGAATGGTTGTATCTCTTACCTTGCCTAATATTATTTAGAGATTCCGTAATATGAGTTGGAAAGTGTTACTGTACGTAGGAGTGTCAGGTCTACCCTGTTGGTATAGTACACCCCAGCCTTCACCAGGAAAAGCAGTTGGAAAAATGGATGGATGGATTGTCAACGCATATTTGTAAATCAGGTACTGCAAGCAAAACTGTGTATTAATAACTACTCCTTTAGTTACTTATTAATTTTATTCTAAAGTAGGGTAGTTTTTGACACTAAATTGTATTGTTCATTTAGCGTCAACCTTCAAATGTACTTTTTGTAATTGTATTTCATTTTTTTGTCCAGCTTGTAGTTTTCTGTAGAGTAAAAAAGATATTTTGCCACAAAGGATAAAGTTTATCAGAAGAGACTATTTTCTTTCCTGCAAATATATTTAAATGAATTCTTCAGAGCTCTTCCTCCTGAAAAGGGGCTTAGCACAGAGCAGGGTACATTAAGCTCTCCAATTATGCTTGGAAAGTATGACAGCTTACTTTATGGCAATATGAATCAAGTAGCAGAATTTTACATTTCATGCTTATGACTTAATGGCACTTAAGATATTAAAATCTGCTTCATATTGTGAATTATGGTATTTTGTATTTTAAAAGCGTTCTAGTTTAGCTGAGTATGAATGAGTTCTATTAAAGACAGTCTGTTTGTCAAGCTATTCATTGACATATAAAGTATGACAGCAGATCAGGCCTGCATAAGCCAGCTAACTGGTCCACTTCCTTACTTATTAACAAAGCTACAGTTATTACTTAATCCGCAGCACAGTGACTGTTTGCTCCCTTTCCCAGTTGTAAGACTTGCTGTGCATTTTCCCATGCATTCTTGAATTTTTTTCATCATATCTGACTTTTTTTTTTTTTTTTTTTGGTAGGGAAGCTGTTGCATTAATCTTCATCTATTTCTCTGACAGTAAATAACACATTTCTCATGTTCCTCCGAAGTGTTAGCTCTTCATTTTCACTGTGTACTGGTTTGTTGTTGTGCAAGGGTTTCTTGAAACCTGCTACCCTGTGAGACTTCTGCAAATCCTTGAAAACTGATTCAACGTGTTCATCGTACCTTCTGCTGCCCTTCTTTCTAGAAGACTTCCTATATTATTCACTGTCTGTGCATATTGTCTTTAGGTCACACACAGTTTTCTGTAACCCTTTACAGAACATTTTCTGGGCTTACATCCTTAAGGACAAAGACAAATTCTTTCATTTTTTTCAAATGTTCTTTCAGATGGATGATAAACTAGAAATACTTAATTTTTGTCTTCACTTCCTAGCTAGAATGGAAGTGAGTGACCATCAATGGTGCAGCCATTTTGGAGGGAGGGAAGGAAGGAGGTGGTGTGACCTACCACCTTACTGACCTCAGATTGAGTGTTGAGGGACTGGTAGTTGTAATGTTTGGGTTACTGTGGCTCATTCCACATGTAAACCAAGGAGGCAGTCTCAAGGTGTGTGGAGGCATGCATAGGAAGTGTCCTAGAGTAACAGCCAGTCATGGGAATGAATGGGCTAAGGTCATTGCCATGACTAGGGAACAAATGGACTGGTATTTGTCCCACAGGGGATGTAAATAGGTTAATAAGGGGTTGCCAGAGGGAAGTGAGAAAATAAACAAAATAACATTATAATCAGAAATTACAGAATAACATAAGTGACAAAAAACCTATGAACCTATAAATGCTAAAGAGATGTGTCCCAAGGACTGAACTCTGTGGTGCACTTTTATTGACAAGGCTTTTTTGAAGAAGTCAACCAGGTTAAGTAAGCAAGATCTGCCCTTGATGAATCTGAACCAACTTGGGTCTAGAGTCCGTAGATTACCTATATACTAATTTATTTAATCCATAATGATATTTTATAGTCTTACAGATGTGTGTGGCCAGGCTTATGGGTCTGTCATTACTTGGGTCCGTTGAAGCCCCACTTTTGTGCAGGGGGAATGACTGTTACTATCCTGTATTTATCCAGCATGAAACCTAAATTAAGGCTGACATTGAATAGCCATGCTGGGGGGGGGGGGCTGACAAATGATGAACCAGGCTTACCAATAGGCTGCATGGTATGTTGCCCAGCCTCATACAGTTAGCATTCTTGGTGTCAGCACATTGAGGATTTGTTCAAGGAAGAATATGGGGTTTGTAGATTTGAGTATGTGATCTGAGGATATTGTAGATCTGATGGTCTTGAAATTTGAGCTTGGTTTATCAGCAGTTAGACTTCACCTGTGATGTGTGCATTTCTTAGTGTGTCCTCAAGATTGTGTAACTACATAGGTATGTGGTTGAAGTATCACTCTGGTGAACTTGTGTGTGATGGGGGTGCTACACAGTCAGGTAAGCATAACCTCAACCAAAGCTGTTAACAATCAACTTTTACTCTGGAAAAATATTTTGAAGTGTGGGTTGGTGTAGTGGTAAAGTTGTTTACCTCATGGACACAAGGTACAGGGTTTGATTCTCACATCTTGAAAGAGAAATTGGCTTGGCTTAAAATGGCCTACAAGAGCAGCTAGTCTAGTACTTATTATGCACTAAATTCCTAGATGGCTGCACATTGAATAACAGCTTAATTCTAACTCTCCCAGTATGAAAACAGTAACTTAGCAGAGAAAGCCAGTGGACTCAGAATTCTGGGTAAATTTCAGCAACTGGCTACTAAGTGCACTGCTTGGATGCCAGGAAAAAAGAAATACAGAGCACCTGAAAGAAAATCGGGTGCAAAAGGCAATGAAAAGTACTCTAGCTGTTCAGCAAAAAGCAATGCAAGCTCCAGACATGATGTCCAGTAACCTAGAGGAAAGTATAACTCAACCGCACACAGACCTGACTAAAATAAGTGAAACAATGATTGAGTATATCAACTCAACTCATAAAAGGCTGGAAAAATGGAAGAAGCTTTAAACAGATATTCAGGTAAGGTGATAAAACTGTACACTTCAGAAGCTGAAATGAAGAAAAGGCTGTCTGACTATGAGACTGCCCAAAAAAGATGTTTCACAAAAAATGATAGGATTACAGGACAGAGCAAGTAGGGAAATACTGAGATGTTCTGCTGTACTTGAGAAGCTAGAAGGAACAGACTGCATTAATTTTATGAAAGCATAAATAACTGGACTGGTATTCCACAACAGGAATTGTTAATTGAAAGGGCACATCAGGCACGTCTTGTGTATGCTCCAAACCTTGCCATGAGAAAACAACTTAGACCTATATCTTACCATCAGAAAGATTTGATTTTGACAAAACTGTGGCAGGACAAAGTACTTAGTCTGAGGCAACACAGTGTTTGTGGAGAATGACTACTTCCTCTACACCAGGCAGAAGATGAACAGATTTATTCCATTATTTAGGGAATGTTGAGAAATAAGCTTGAGATTCAAACTGCTGTACCCAGCTATCTTCAAAATATTTTTCCCCTGGAAGAACAAAATTATTTTTGATGAAGTACATGCCAAGGAATTAATACAAAAGGTTGTCCAACAGAAAGTGCACTGTGAAACCAGAAGAAAATTATTTTTCTTGTTCTGGTAATAAAGACCACAGAGAGACTGTGCCAGTGAAACCTTTTCCAGTGTTTCAAAAGGAAATGCTTGTGAGAAGGAAACAAGCACAAAAGTTGACTAGAAGAATCAAGAATGCATTAGGAGATGGAGATGAACAGGAATAGAATAAGAAAATCTGGAAATATCAGACTTTCTTGGACTTTGTTAAACTTGTAGGGAGCTCTAAAGCATATGCCCTACTTCATGTCATTAATGTTTGGAAAAAATACTCAGGAGAGGGGAAGAGGAGGGAGAAAGTTAACTGTAGGTAAAACAAATATTTTCTTAGTAGTATTTAAATAATGCATACTTTTCTTTGCATGTTATAAAGTAATGTTTTTTTTCATCATTTTAAAGTGTAATGTGGATACTAATTTAAATAGGTGCTGCTGTTTTTTTTTACTCCCTTCTCTTTCTCCTTGTTCAGTTTTAAGAAATGTAGGCATTGCAATGAAAAAAATATCTGGCTAAAAGAGCATGACAAAATAATTATTAATGTGTTTTTTCTTATTCTTGCATAGGGGGATAACTGGGTTAAGTTCATTAGCTTAACCCAGTAACAAGTTTTAAGGGAAAGCAAGTAAAATAAAAGAATATTGAATATAATAAGGCTTTTTTCTATTAAAAGTGTTGTGCCTAGTTTTCTAGCAGATAGTCTGATACAGAGAAATGGCTTGGACAAAATATTTTCTGAAAGCATTCAAGAGTTCTCCCAAATGAGATAGCTATAAAGATAAGACAAAAAACAAACAGTTAATAGAACCACAGGCTGTACCATGCATCTTAGCATGGATGACCATCCTTTTAGATTAGCTCAAGTCTGTATGTGTGGCTGTAAGTTTGGAATGTTTGTTCCTGTTAGGAGAGTAAAACTTTAATATTTAAAGATGTACATAGTTTTGTGTGTTGTTGTTAAGTTAATAAGTTTTAGGCAGTATTAGGGGGTATGTATTTTTGTTTGAGGATTTTATATAAAACAAAGAGTTCTATAAGATGTGACATAGGCTCAAATGGAGATGACAAGAAACAAATGTATAAAATAATAATCTGCCAAACAGTACATGCATGTAACACAAAAACTGGAACTAGACATTTAACAAAAAAGCTGTTATTCATAAAAGGTGGGAATTATAATTTCTCAAGTCTATGATGGTTTCTGTAATGTTTTAAAATGATAATTGTCTCACAGATAAATACAAAAAAGAAAGAGTAGTGAACTGTATTAAAAAATGTAGAGTGCAAATAGCTATGTTACAGGAGACAAACTTGGAAAGAACTGAACATGTAAATTTGATAAAGAAAGGTTTCCACGATGGTTATTCAGCACAATACCTGGGATAAAATAATAGAGGAATACTTGTATTAATTGCAAGACAAGGTCCAGTAATAAAAGAAGAGGATAAAAAAGACAATAATGGTAGATTTGTAATACTAAGGATCTACTGGCAAGGGAGGAGGATTACACTGGCATGTATTTATTTTCCACCGAAAACTTCTATAATGGAGCTTAAGAAAACTCTGGGAGAAATAATTTGCTTTCATCAAGGAATATTACTTATAGATAGGGACTGGAATTTAATTTGCAGCAGTGAATATGTGTTTGGGGGCCCAAAAGGGAATATATAACAAAGGAGGAGGGTAGATTTTTAAATACGTTTATGAAAATATTTTACATGGAAGATGTGAATTCAGTACTAGGAGTTTGGATTGAAATTGCATATTATTCACCAAAGATACAAAAACTGGGCTAGACTAGACAGAATTTGCATTTCACAGGAACATGTGCATTTAATTGAAGGTCTTGATATGCACCTACTAAGTATTTCTGATAATGCGCCAATAATAACTAAAGTTAAAACACAGGGTAATGAAATAAAAATGAGATACTGGCGCTTTACCACCTGTCTGTTGAAGTGAGAAGAATTTAAGGAATGGATAGTGGTAATTATTCCGGAGGCATTAGAGAAGATAGAAATTTCTTTTGAAAATATAGCTAGAGAGTAGGATAAAATTAAAGTGCAGTTTAAACGTAGGGAAATATAAAAGAATGGGAGTTATGGTTAAGAAGTAACAATTTAATGTGACTAGCAAATGTTAAAGTATGGCAAAATAGGGGGAATATCACAGAACAGGAAGAGGAGCAACTGCAGAATGCTAAACAGAAAATAAGGGATTACCTCGATAATATGCATGAGTTTAGAATGATTGCTCAAACATTAGAGCACAGTAACTTTTAGCACAATGGCTCGTGCAACAGGAAGTAGAAAGGGCTGTCACCAAGCTTAGGGAGCCTATAACAAAGAAGGTAACAAGAGATCCTGTAGAAGTGTTAGAAATATTTCAGAAATTCATTGAAAGTCTGAATAAAGCTGAGAAATGTGGAAATCAAGACAAAGGTACTCATGGAAATGTTAATGGAAGAATTAAATATGCCAAGGTTAGAAGTAGAGGAGGCTCAATTATAAACAGGATAAGAGGAAATGAGATAAAATAGTGATGTATAACCAATCGACAGGAAAGTCCCCAGGAATGGATGGTATTCTTGTGGAAGTTTGGAAGCTAGGAGGGGAAAAACTAATAAGGATTTGGAAGGTTTTGTTTAACAGTATTTTAAGAGGAGGAGAAGTATCAACATCCTGGAAAAAAGCAGTGGTAGCTGTAATACCTAAAGAGGGTAAAGACCCATCAGATATAGCTTTATAGAGGGATATTTCAATACTAAACCATGATTATAAAGTGTTTATGTCTGTAATGGCTAAAAGAATCGCAAAAGTGATGCCAAAATTGATAGTTATGTATGCGTGTGGTTTTGCGGAGGGGAGGCAAACATTTGACAACATTAACAGAACACTGATGATCCAGAGGGAAGCAGAATGTAAGACAATACCATTGTTGTTGGTGGGCCTTGATGCAGAAAAAGCATTGGACAGAGTAAGTTAGGACTTTGAGAAGAGCGATGGAAACATTTGCATTCCCTGATAAAATTATAAAGTTGATTAGGACGATATATGAGGAATTGGAGGTGAAAATTAAAATGGATGGGGTCCTCTGTGATGATCTCTGCTTGAGCAGAGGAACCAGGCAGGGGGTGTCCTCTCTCCCCTTTGATGTCCTTCAAGGATGCATCTACAGTCCTTACAAATGGGTTGTCCTGTCGTCAGGCAGTCCTTCGGTCGGCCGGATTCCAAAGTCTGGGTCTGGCCTCGGCTGGTGTCGCACTTCACCCGACGTCATAGCTGCAGTTTTTCGGGTATAAAGGCATCAGCCGACGCCATTTTCCTCAGTCTTTCTTGCCGCGTGGCACCCGAAGCAGAAGCTGTTCGCAAGTGCCGGTCGGTCAGAACTAGAGATTACTACTACCGAATACTACTTTGAAGACTTCTAAAAAGCTAAGTACCCCGTTGGGGACTCTTTCTTGCCTCAGCCGATGTCAGAAAAAGTGAATAATTGTTTAACTTGTGGGAAACAAATACCTCATAAAGATTTCCACTCTTACTGCTTACCTTGTTTAGGCCTAGACCACGACGTTGCAGCTTGTCTAGCCTGTGCTTCTTTTAACCGACGGACGCTTAGACGTTGGTCGGAATTTGCTGAGCAGTTTTTTGGCACTGATTTTGCTTATATTATGCCGTCGGATCCTCCGACTTCACAAATATCCAAAAAACACAAGGAAAAGGACCGACACTCGCGGTCCGCGGTTTCGGCCGAAACCGCGGTTAAGCCAACCGCGAGTGTCTCGGTTTCGGCTGAAACCGAGCAAGCGGTTCTTCCTTCAGCTGACAACTTGCCTTCTACCGAGGCCTCTTCTAACCAGGTGGAATCGGCTTCTGAAATCCATCCTGTGGTTGCAGTTTCCTCAGGAATTATCTGACACTATTCCCTTGGATATCTCAACTCCTGCACGTGGAGCTGCTAGGCCTCCTGCAGCCATGTCCATTAAGGCCTTTGCCAGGGCTAAAGCAGCTAAAGCTACAAAAACTGTGCCTGTTAAGACCCCCTCTCACAGGCCCAGCTCCAGTTCCCAAATGCTTTCCTTGGCAGAGGATCTTATTTCTTTAATCCGGGGATCCCAGCCTCATCCAGACAGGGCCTCTCATCCACCTCCAGAGAAGAGGCCTAGAGCAGAGCCTCCTGAGCCAGTGTCCACAGATGATTCCTCTGATGATTCAGATAACACAGTCCCTCCAGAGGCTCCTTATTCCCCTTACGAAGACTCTGATGCTGAAGAGTCCATCCCTTCTGCCTCTCCGCCTGAGGAATTTTCCTTTGGGGAAACCTTGCATGCTATGAGGGAACAATTTCAGTGGCAGGGCCAAGATTTTTCAGACTCCAGGAAAAGGCTTAGAACCTTTTTGCATTTACCACAACATAGGCCTTTAGCTATACCTCCAGTTCTTTCTGTTGTAGATGATGCATTTAATGATGCTTGTACTGCTCCTGATTCATTACCTCCGGCCCCTGCTAAGCCCGATAGGTACTACAGGGTCCCGGACACACATTACCATTTATACAAGGCTCCCTTTGCAGACCCCGAGACTATCTCTCAGGGGCCTAAGGCTGTAGCAACTACCTCTGCTAAAAATCCCCTCCCCTCTGAAAGGGAATCCAGGTCCTTAGAGAGATGGGGTAAAAAAGTTTACACTTCTGCTACTCTGTCAGCTAGGGCCTTGAACTGTCAATTTCATATGATCCAATATCTAGAATTTATGCTTGACCAGTTAACTAAAAAACTGTCCTCTGATGAACCTTTTGATAAGAAGTATGTTCAGGAAATGGTACATAACATTCAGCAAGTTAGTAACCATTCTTTAAAATGCGGCTATGATGCACTGGAGGCTTCCTTTAGATCAGCCATGACTGGCACAGTTATCAGAAGGCATGCATGGTTGAAAGAGCAGGCCTTACCGGACCATGTCAAATCAAAACTGTTAGATGCTCCCATGGACAAGGCCAATTTATTTGGTTCTCCTGCACAACAGGTACTGAAGAAGATGGAGGAGAAGGCAAAATCTGTACAAACAGTGAAAGATTTCTTACAGGTCCAACCTCCAAGGTTTAGCAGGAATTGGCCCTCCAAAACTTGTTCCTTTCCAGACTCCTCTAAAGCACCGAGAGGCAGGAATAGGCGATCAAGAGGCAGAAACCAATCCGGGGGTGCCTACAGGGGGCGCCAGTGGCAGGGTAACAACCAGTGAGGCACAGACACAGCCACCACCACTGCAACAGGACAATCACAGTGACTTGGCTCTGGCACCGCCTACCAGGGAACAACTAGAAGCACCCTTAGGCGGAATGCTAGCCTTATTCTCAATAAACTGGCATTACATCACAACAGACAAGTGGATTTTACAGACAATAGACCAAGGCTACAGGTTCCACTTCCATACTCTACCAGGGAAGAGAGGAATGCCAAACCTACCGCCAAATCAAAAGACAGAAGCTCTAAAACAAATATCTCAATTATTAAGGATGAGAGCTGTAGAAAAGGTACCATCTATGGAGCAAGGAAAGGGATTTTACTCCAGACTCTTCCTGGTACCAAGAAAACAGAACAAATGGAGGCCTATTCTCGACTTGTCCGCTTTAAACACATTTCTCATTGTTCCAAAATTCAAAATGCTGACTCTACAGCAGCTTCTTCCCATGCTGGGCAAGGAGTCTTGACTGGTAACTCTAGATCTCAAGGAGACATACCTGCACGTCCCCATACGACCAAATTGCAGAAGATACCTCAGATTTCTTGCAGGATCAGAGCATTATCAATTCTCAGCATTGCCCTTTGGCTTATCTACTGTGCCCAGAGTGTTCACGAAATGCCTGGCATCAGTAATTGCTCATTGCAGGCTTCAAGGAATCCAAATTTACCCCTACCTGGACGACTGCCTGATACAACAAAAACAAGCTAACAGAAGACTTACAAAGAGTCATTTACCTGCTACAAGTCCTGGGATATACAGTCAACATAAAAAAGTCAAGGCTGATATCATCCCAAAAAATAACCTTTTTGGGTGCAGAGCTGGACACATCAAAGCAAATGGCATTCCTAACTGCGGAAAAACAAGAGCAACTACCTCTCTACTTCTTGGCATTAACAAAGCAGAACCATCTAACAGCAAGAAAAGTACTGCCTTGGGCTTCATGGCATCCTGCATAATACTGGTCCCTCATGCCAGACTGCATATGAGAAAGCTACAGTGGTACCTAAAGAATTTATGGTCTCAACACAAGCACAGCCTAGAAGCCAAAATTCCAATAATCCCATGCCTGAAGCAAGAGTTCCTATGGTGGGGTCAGGCCTGTCAATCAAACACAGGATTGCCCTTCTACAGCATTCAACCAAGCCAAACCATCACAACGGACGCCTCAGACCTCGGTTGGGGGGCCCACATGCTGGACAAGTGCATACAAGGCTTATGGACTCAAGACCAGCTGCACCTACACATAAATCTAAAGGAAATGCTGGCAGTAAAATTGGCAATCCAGACATTCAGACCATTTCTCCGAGAAGGTCAGTTGATGATAAGGACAGACAACACCACAGTTATGTGGTACATCAACAAACAGGGAGGCACACATTCATACCCTCTATGCCGGATGGCACTGGACCTATGGAATGTGGCTCTGAGCTACAACATTCAGTTACAAGCAATTTTGTACCAGGAAAAGAAAACATTCTAGCAGACATATTAAGCAGGACTACCACGGATGCCCACGAATGGATGCTGCATCCGGACATCTTCAAAGCCATTACAAGAAAATGGGGACTCCCAGAAATAGACTTATTTGCATCCCCACACAATCACCAGCTAAAGAAATTCTGCACAAGGACGTACCACCCACTAGCTTGGAAGGTGGACTCCCTATCTTTCAGTTGGAAAAACCTGACAGCATATGCATTCCCACCACTTCCTTTGATGCACAAGGTGCTATTGAAGATCAAAGAGGACCGTCCAAGGATCATTCTGATAGCTCCAGACTGGCCAAGGCAACATTGGTACCCATTACTAAGGAGCATGTCTCGGGAACAAATATGGACACTACCCCTGATTCCATTGCTGTTAACACAGAACAACTACAACATCCTGCATCCAAACCTGAAAACTCTGCAGCTGACTGCCTGGAACATTCCACAAGATCAATTAACCCAAATTTATCACAAAGGGTTAAAGACATTATCCTTGAGGCGCGCAGACCCTCAACAAGGAAAAATTATGCAGCAAAATGGAAGAGATATCTCATTTGGAATACTGCAAAGGGAGAAGATGTGTCACTGGTAAACATAGCCAGCATCCTGGAATACTTGGCAGAGCTCTTCCACACAGGCCTGTCCTATTCTTCCATCAAGATACATGCATCAGCAATTTCAGCAGAATACAGCTTGGATCCTCCTGTCTTCTCGCATCCTCTGCTCAGGCAGTTTCTGAGAGGAATTAAAATGTAAAACCTCCTAGGAAACCACCATTGCCAGCATGGGACTTGAACTTTGTGCTAGAAAAATTGACACTTCCTCCTTTTGAACCAGCAGCAACAGCAGAATTACAATACTTATCATGGAAGACTGCTTTCCTGCTGGCAATCACTTCAGCAAGAAGGGTATCTGAACTACAGGCATTAATGGCAGTGCAACCCTTCCTGATCTTCCATCAAGATAGAGTGTCCATGAGAACAAATCCTACTTTTATGCCTAAGGTGGTATCCAGAGTATCTTTAAATCAGGCTATCCACCTACCTACATTCTTCCCAACCCACAGAACAGGGAGAAAGACTGTTGCATACCTTGGATGTACATAGACAGTTACGCTACTACCTGGACAGGACCAAGGGCAATAGAAAAACTGACCAGCTACTGGTAGCATATGCAACAGGAAGGGAAGGAAAAGCAATTTCAAAACAGACAATCTCCAAGTGGATAGGAAATTGCATTAGATTTTGTTATTCCTACCATGGAAAGAAAACTCCAGAGAACATCAGGCCTCACTCCACAAGGGCTACAGCCACTACCACAGCTTTCTTACGAGGAGTGGCTACCAAGGACATTATAGAGGCTGCTACTTGGACCTCCGTGCATACATTTGCCAAGCATTACAACTTACCTTTATACTCTAGATCCCGAGCAGGTTTTGCCACTGCTGTTTTGCAAGGGATCCTAACTACACCATAATCTCTTCTTTCCTCCTCCCCTAGTTTGGCTATGGTATTCTACCCATTTGTAAGGACTGCAGATGCATCCTTGAAGGACATAGTACAGTTTTGTACCTACCATAAATGTAGATGTCCGATAGGAATGCATCTGCAGTCAGGATTACCCACCCACCTTCCCCTCTGTGGTACTCCTAGGGTATTTGCCCATCTTATAGCTAGCTGGGGGGATCTATTATGGTGTATTTGTTTGTATATATGTACATACATGCTTATTTTTTGTGTTTGCTCTCTACTATTTGGAAACATTGGCATTTATCCAAATTTAGCCTTCCAAGAGGGCACCTGGCATCTGGGGCAAGAAACACTGAGGAAAATGGCGTCGGCTGATGCCTTTATACCCAAAAAACTGCAGCTATGATGTCGGGTGAAGTGCGACACCAGCCGAGGCCAGACCCAGACTTTGGAATCCGGCCGACCGAAGGGCTGCCTGATGACAGGACAACCCATTTGTAAGGACTGCAGATGCATTCCTATCGGACATCTACATTTATGGTAGGTACAAAACTGTACTTTATTTGCATTATATTGAGAACCATTGACCAAAAAATAATGAACTCAGAAATTCAAGGATATAATTGGTATCTTAGTCAAGAAAAGCTGGATGAGTTTGCAGATGGCATTATTTTATACCTGGCA
Organism: Protopterus annectens; assembly: GCF_019279795.1. NCBI lineage: Eukaryota > Metazoa > Chordata > Ceratodontiformes > Protopteridae > Protopterus > Protopterus annectens. The sequence goes on along the minus strand of NC_056748.1, from coordinate 143,711,721 downwards.
AAACTAGAAAGGGATTGAGATAGTTTCATATCTTTTGGGATGCAAATTAATGAAGGTAAAACAAAGTATTTAAGAGTATGGATTAAAATGATTCTGGTGTGGCAACTAAGGATAGGTGGAAGAGACTAAACAAAAGATAATACAAAAAACTGAGAAAATGGAAGTTTTGCTATATGGATGGCACTAGTAAGATACAAGCAATTAAAATGTTTTAGTCCCTTTAGTCTTGTACACAGGTCAGTCATATATTTTATCAACCAGAGAAGTTGTGGATAGCAATTAATAAAGAGCTGAAGGATTTTATCTGGGAGGGGAAGAACAAGAGTCAAATGGGATAAGCTTATTCTTCCAATAGAATAGGTAGGATTGGGATTACCCGATTTGAAGGTGTATTTCAGAGCAGCACAGTTAAGTCTGCTATACATAGCACAAGCAGAAAACTATAACTCAAAGTGAAAAGTGATGATGATGAAACACGGAGGAAGCTCATGTAACAGGGAAAGACTGGAATTTTGGCTGCAGACCTTTAAGGAGAACAATAATCATACAGATTGTTATATTCATAAAGCAGCAGCAGAAGGTCTTCTAAGAACTAAACCAAAATGGGAATGGTGAAAGGAGATTCTGCCAATAGGGATGACTGCAATTAGGGATACAGACAATAGGGGGATGAAATTTATTGGAGAAAACTGGCAAAGGAACCACAGTATTGGGAGCAAATAACTAGAGGGGGAAGGTAATAGAATGGGAAGATGCCAAGAACTTATTTGGATTGCAGGTTATAGATTGCCTTCACTGTTAAGGCTTCATATCAGAGTATTGGCAAAGAGAAAGAAATGGGGGGGGGGTTCTTAAATGAAAGATCAGCACAGGTAGAGTTATTAGTAGTTTCCAGAAAAAAAGTTGCCGTTAAGAAAGGATTAATTAGTAGAGCATGTAAATTATTGCATGATAATTATAAGAATCAATCAGAGGAGGTTGGAAAGGATTGGGAGAGACTTGATAAACAGTTCACAAAGAAACAATTCAGAGATATATTTATGTCTTCCAAATATCTAACAAGGTCTAAAAGATTTAGGATCTTTGCTTGAAAGTGTTTACATAGATGTTTTCGTGTTTCACTGTTGCAGTCATTACATTTGGGTAATCTGCTGGCAGGTTGCCCTCAGTTGGCCTGATTAACAAAGTCTTGGGTCCTGCGTCAGATGCTGTCCCTTCTTCCATGACGCCAGGTCATCAGGGGTATAAAACATGCAGCCAATGTCATTACATCAGTCTTTCTTGCCGTGTGGTGGCCAAAGCAAACGCAGTTCGCAAGTGCCGGTCGGCCGACTCCTGAAATTTTCGTTTTCGAATTTCAGAACCGAAGTCTTCAACTTAAAGCTAAGTACCCCATTGGGGAAACTTTTTCTTGCTCCTTAGCGATGTCAGTAAAAGTTAATAATTGCATTACTTGTGGAAAGCAAATACCTCTTAAAGATTTTCATTTGTACTGTATTCCTTGCCTAGGCTCTGACCACAATGTACCTTGCTGTAGGTTTTGTGCTTTATTTAATCAGCACACTATCCATCGTCGGTACATTTTTGCCTCTAATTATTTAGTTTCTCAATTTAATTATCCAGAAATGTCATTGGTTAGCCTTCCGACTACCAGAATTCCTAAAAAACACAAAGATAAAGACAGAGACAGGCCGCCGAGGTCCAAATCTGCTGACAACACTTCTCCTAAGCCAGTCACCAGTTCACCGGTACTCAGTGAGTCACTTTCACAGCCGCTGATATCTGCTACTTTTGATTCGCAGGCCTCTACTGAGACCCATTCGGAGTCTGGTATGCCGCGAGATGCTTTATCTATGGAACCCGCTGATGTCTCTACCTTGGATGGGTCTGGGACCGCTGTGCAGGCACCGGCTTCTGAGGGTGTATTCTGGCCTACAAACTTGTATATTAAATCGACACTGCCTTCATTACTAAGGTCTAAATCTTGGTCCATGTCTAAAAAAACCGTCACCTATGCCACATGTTCAGGCCCGTATGCCTAAAAAACAAATGATAAAAATGGCTGAAGATCTAATAACTCTAATCAGGGGTAGTCAACTCCCCTCTCTGAGGCCTAGGGCTGAACTTGATTATGAATCTTCTGATCAGGATTCTATTTCTTCTGACTCTTCTAATGACCTGTATCTGTCCATACCTACTTATGAGGATTCCGATGCAGAGGACTCTATTCCCTCTGCTTCCCCTCCTGAGGACATTTCTTTTGAGGAAACTTTACATGCTTTGAAGGGAGCATTTCCACTGGGAAGGCCAGGAATTTTCTGATTCAAAAAAGAGACTTAGGGATTTCCTGCTTCTACCTCAGCATAGGCATTTGGCTATACCACCTGTACTAGACATTGTTGATGTTTTCTCGGAATCCAGTTTGGCCCCTGATTCCCTGTCTCCTGCTCCTAGTAAACCTGACAGATACTACAGGGTTCCTGACTCCCACAAGTCCTTTTCAAAAATCCTGTTGCAGATCCAGAAACCATTTCTCAGGGGCCCAAGGGCATTAAGGCTTTGACTGCTAAAAATCCTGCCCCTTCTGATAGAGATTCCACGGCACTGGATAGATGGGGTAAAAAGGTTTATACTTCTGTGACCTTGGCAATCAGAGCAGTAAACTGCCAATTTCATATGTTAAAACATCAGCAGCATATTATTGGACTGCTTAAACAGAAAATTATGTTGATTCCTGACTGTGTGGAAAAAAAAAAGATTTACAGGATTTACTGCATTCTGTTGAACAAGTTGGAAAACATACTTTTCAATGTGGTTTTGATTCGTTAGAGGCCTCCTGCAGAGCTGCTGTTTCTAGGTCTGTGCTTAGAAGGCATGCTTGGCTTAAGGAGCAATCTTTGCCTGATCATGTTAAAGCTAAATTGTTGGATGCTCCTTTAAATCAGGACCACCTGTTTGGCAATTAGGCTGAAGAAGTTCTAAAAAAGATGGAAGACAAAGCTAAATCTATGCAAACTGTTAAAGACTTTTTACAAGTGCAACCTCCAAGATTTAGTAGGCACTGGCCTACTAAGAATTGGCCCTTTCCAGCCCCTTCTAGATCCTCTCAAGCCAAACCGAGATACAGCAAAAACCCCAGGTATCAGTCGCAGGGTACTTTCAGAGCTAAGCAGTGGGGGGCCACCACTTCAAATCTGGAAATAACAAGACACCCCCCCCCATAGTAAACAGTCTGAGTTATTTCCTTTTAAAATTACCAAGCACTTATATTTCAACCGCCCCTTTGGGAGGAAAATTTGCTCTTCATGCAAAGAACTGGGAACTCATAACCCAGGACAAATGGATTTTAAATATAGTGTCCCAGGGATACAGATTTAATTTCCACACATTGCCAACAACAAACGGGTGGCCAGACCTGCCCCCGAATCATTGGGCAGAGGCTTAAAAGCAAGTACTTTCTCTCTTAAGACTGGGGGCTATTCAACTGGTGCCAGAAGAGGAAAAGGGACAAGGTTTCGATTCCAGGCTTTTCCTGGCACCCAGAAAAGACCAATCATGGCATCCAATCCTGGACCTGTCTACTCTAAACACCTTTCTGGAGATTCTAAATTTCAAGATAGTGACTCTTCACCAATTACTTCCTATGCTAGGCAAAGATGCTTGGTTGGCAACTCCAGATTTAAAAGAAGCATACCTGCACATCCCAATCAGGGAATCTTGCAGAAGATACCTATGCTTCAAAGCAGGCTACTTGCATTATCAGTTCTCTACACTGCCCTTTGGCTTGTCTGCTGCGCCCAGGGTATTCACAAAGTGCCTGGCTCCAGTTATTGCATTTTGCAGGCAAAGAAATATTCAAATATATCCATACCTGGACGACTGTCTAATTCAGGCAGAAAACCAGGGCATACTTTTAAATCATCTGGCGTTTGTAAAAAGGGTTCTAACTTGTCTAGGGTACACCATAAATGAAAAGAAATCACAACTGGTACCCTGTCAACAGATTACATACCTGGGTGCAAGCTTAAATACAACTGCCCAGATGGCTTTCCTTATGGCAGAGAAGCAAATTCATTTGGTAACTTACTTAAATCAAGTGGCCACAAAAACCCTGCTATCTGCAAGACAAATACTGCAACCCTTGGGGTTCATGGCCTCCTGCATTCTTCCAATTCCATATGCAAGGCTGCATATGAGGAAACTACAGTGGTATCTAAAAAGTTTATGGAGTCAACATTGCCACAGCCTGGAAACAATGATTCCTATCATACTTTGCCTGCAACTAGAGTTCCTATGGTGGGCAGAGGCCTGCCACCAAAACAAGGGATTACCATTCATACTACCCCCAGCCACCCAAACCCTAACTACAGATGCATCCGACTATGCATGGGGAGGGCTCACCTGGCAGTGCATTCAGGGCAAATGGAACCCAAATCAAATGCACCTACATATCAATCAAAAAGAAATGTTAGCTGTACAGAATGCTCTGACAGCCTTCAAGGACTACATTCTTCCAGGACAACTAATGATAAAGACGGACAACACCACAGTTATGTGGTACATAAACAAGCAGGGGGGTACACATTCCTACCTCCTCTGCAGACTAGCCATGGTATTGTAGAACACAGCACTGAGCTTACCAAGTGAATCTACAAGCTCAATTCCTGCCAGGAAAATTGAATACACTGGCAGATTGGCTAAGCAGAAACCTCATGGACCCACACGAATGGAAACTTGAACCAGAGATTTTCAACATGTTGACAAACAAATGGGGGGAGCCCAGACATAGATCTATTTGCCTTCCCCCCAGAACTACCAGTTGGACAAGTTTTGCACAAGGACTCCCCACAAACAAGCCTGGAAAGTGGATGCTCTGACCTTCACCTGGAAAAATCTATCAGTCTACGCTTTTCCCCTTCTGTCTCTGCTCTCCAAAGTTCTACTAAAAGTCAAACAGGACAAACCAAGGATGATTTTGATTGCTCCAGACTGGCCGCGCCAACACTGGTGTACCCCCTCCTGCGCAGTATGTCACAAATATCTCCATGGCACCTGCCTCAGACTCCTTCCCTGCTGTCTCAGCAGGAGAACCAAATTCTGCACCTTCAGCTTCCAACATTAAACCTTGCAGCCTGGCTAATCACTTAAATTCACCCTTATCATCCCTCAGCAAACCTGTGATGGATTTCATCTTGGAGGCGAGGAGACCTAGTACTAGAAAATCTTATGCTGACAAATGGAAAAGATTCTGTTCCTGGAACCTATCTTTAGGGATGAGCACAGCAGCGCCCAGTTTACCTCAGATTTTGCAATACTTTACTGAGATGCTTCACAAGGGCCCGTCTTTTTCCTCCATTAAAATCCACACCTCAGCTATTTTAGCTCACTATAACACGGAACCACCCCTCTTCTCTCATTCTCTGCTCAAGCAGTATCTCAGAGAGGAAAAAAACTTGAGACCACCCAGGCGAGCTCCAACCCCTGCCCTTGGACCTTAACTTTGTTTTGGAGAACTCACTCTACCTCCTTTCGAGCCAGCTGCTACTGCAGACTTAAAATTTCTTTCTTGGAAAACAGCCTTCCTTTTAGCAATCACTTCAGCTAGAAGGATGTCTGAATTACAGGCCCTTATGGCAGTGGAGCCTTTCATCATCTTTCATGCGGACAGGGTATCTCTCAGACCAATCCATCCTTCATGCCCAAGGTGGTTTCCAGTGTGGCTCTTAATCAGTCCATTCATTTGCCAACCTTCTTTCCAAACCCACAGAACAAAGGGGAATGGATTCTGCATTCCTTGGATGTGCACAGACAACTAAGATTCTACGTGGACAGGACTAAATCTCGAAGAAAATCTGAACAATTGCTGGTAGCATTTTCTGCATTGGCAGAGGGGAAGGCTATTTCAAAACAAACCATTCCTAAATGGATAAGCCATTGCACTCATTTCTGCTATAAGCACCATGGAAAACCTATCCCCCAGGGGATCAGATCTCACTCCACCAGGGCTGCATCTACTTCTGCAGCCTTTCTCAGAGGTGTCCCTACCAGGGATATCCTAAAAGCTGCTACCTGGAGTTCTGTGCATACCTTCACCAAGCATTATCATTTACCATTTTCTCTAAATCCAGAGCTGGCTTTGCCACTGCTATCTTGCAGGGCCTTATAGCTGGCCCTAATGTTGTATAAACTCCTCCTCCCAACCATAGCTTTGGGAATCTTCCCAAATGTAATGACTGCAACAGTGAAACATGAAGAGCATAGTACAGTTGTGTACACTTACCATAAATGTAGATGTTCGAGTGTATTCACTGTTGCAGTCCTGGTTACCCTCCTTCCAGCCCCCTAGATTTTCTGACTGTACCTCTGCTTTCCTTTACTATGCTTAAAAGCCTTTTTGGTGTATTTGCTTTTGGTTGGAGGTATACTTTTGTGTTTGTGTTTATTTGCTCCCCATAGGGGGGCAGCTGACATCTGGAGCATGAAAAACTGATGTAATGGCGTCGGCTGCATGTTTTATACCACTGACGACCTGACGCCATGGAAGAAGAGACAGCGTCCGGTGCAGGACCCAAGGCTTTGTTAATCAGGCTTACTGAGGGCAACCTGCCAGCAGATTACCCAAATGTAATGACTACAACAGTGAATACATTCGAACATCTACATTTATGGTAAGTGTACCCAACTGTACTGTATTGTTATACCCCAAGGTACCTCAGGTATTCAGCAAATGGAGGTGTGATGAAGAATAAAGAAGTAACTGGAACATATTTTCTGGGACTATAATGAGTTGGCAGACCTTAAGTATCCCCTGCAGGCTGCTGTGTCGGAGATATGGGGTGAGCAAATTGGTGTAACTAAAGAAATTATTTTTTGAGCTATGATACAGAATCAGAATTGCCTAGACACAGTAAGGCCTTGCTGAGTCTAATTATAATGGCTGCCAAAAAAGCAATTACTAGAAAATGGAAATCAAAGTCTAAACCAACTTTACTAAAAGTAGCAAAGATAGTAACAGAGATAAAACAACTGGAACTGGGATCTTTAAAAAGGGGAAGGAGCAAACTACATAGGAACAAATGGGAAGTGTGGGATCAATGCATGCAAATGAGGAACAAGGTTTAAGTGAAGACAGGATTTTAATTAGCTATATAATGATTGACTGACAATGACTGGATATATTATAAGCGATGTGTAATGTTTGCAGCTACAGTTGTGTCAGCATGGTTTGTATAATGTTTGCAACTGAGATTTTGTCGGTATGGTTTATTTTCATTTATATAAATGTAGGACTGCCTATGTCATACGTTATAATTTGCAACTGAGATTGGGTCGGTATGGTTTATTTTCATTTATGTAAATGTAGGATTGCCTATGTCATATGTTATAATTAAAAAAAGATGTTTATTGTTTAAAAAACATAACTTACAAAACAGTCTAAATGCACACAGACATTTTGTGTTCTAGTATAACTCTTCTGCAATGAAAACAGAGAACAGCTCCATAGTGTTTCATATCAGAGCAAACTTAAAAAATATATATAAATTGGATTTTGAGGAGTATGAGCTGTTGATGCTTTGATTCAGTTTTTATTTTTGATTCAGTCTTCATTAATATGTTGGGTCATTACCGTCTAGTCATATCTTATTCATTAGGAGGCATTACACATGTATACAAAAGAAACAGACTGCCATTTAGGAATTCATATTGACATAGTAATATATTGTTTTATGTATTTAAGAAATGCTGTACTTCTTTGTAAAGTCTTACATATAGCTTTTCATGTGCAATGAGTAAATCGATTTTAAATAAAAATACCATGTCATGTCAGTTTTATAAATTCACCTTGTGTGTGCTTTTTAGTGTTCTGACTTTGTTTTACTTTAATTATTGTTGGGGGTTGACATAATGGTTAGGGGGTTTACCTTACAAACACAAGGTACAGGTTTTGATTCTCAGTTCTCACCTTTGAATGGGAAATTGGCCCATAAGGGCAGCTTGCCTAGTACTTACCTATGGAGTGTGTGCTTTTCCTGCTACGAGGTGCAGCCAAACAACCAGGACTCTATTACTGCTTGCAGAATCTTTGTCCAAAGTCATACTTTTCAACCTGCAGTTATCAAAAATATGTATAATGGCTCTGAAATTGGTGTATTTTAACTATTTACTTAACTATTTCAGTACAGCTCCTCACACCACCGAAGGATTGTTGGATATCACTCAGAAACACATCCATGAAATAATGAGAGGCAGAGTGACACAAAATGTATGCTTAGTACCCTGTGCCACAAAATGTAGGCTTAGGACCCCGTACCACAAAATATACACTTAGTACCCCATGCCGCAAAATGTACGCTTAGTATCCCATGTCACAAAATGTAGGCTTAGGACCCTGTACCACAAAATATACGCTTAGTACCCTGTGCCGCAAAATGTATGCTTAGTACCCTGTGCCCTAAAATGTAGGCTTAGGACCCCATACCACAAAATGTATGCTTAGTACCCTGTGCCGCAAAATGTATGCATAGTACCCTGTGCCACAAAATGTAGGCTTAGGACCCCGTGCCACAAAATATACACTTAGTACCCTGTGCCGTAAAATGTATGCTTAGTATCCTGTGCCACAAAATATATGCTTAGTACCCTGTGCCACAAAATGTACGCTTAGTATCCTGTGCCACAAAATATACACTTAGCATCCCATATCTTTATTGAGAGATAAGAGTATTGCAGACAAATCCTCCCTAGTGCACTTCTTGTTTTGTTTTACATACATATATATTTATATATATAAACATGAACTGAAGCCAAATGGGAAAAAAATTAAGCCATCCAGAAGGCCATGTAAGCTGCCACTTTTACCTAGGTTGATTTGTTTGAAACCATTTGAAATTTTTAGTAAGCTTCTCAAAAAAGTACACCATGAGGATTACTTGAAGCATGGAGGTAGCTGTCAGTTTCAGATATAAGGACATGCACAAGTTTAGCATAATGTAATGTTTGTCGCTCCATGAGTCTTAATTGGGTAGTGGAGAGTGCTAAAGCACAAACCCAATGGCCCCAAACTGTCCTTTCCTTGTTGAAATCTGTGTAAATGTTATTTATCATGCAATTGCAATGTAATGTGCTTGTATGTCTGACGGTTGTTTTTCCTGCAAATTGCTTACAAGATATGCAATTCTGCCTCCCAGTGGAAGCTGCACACAATACTGCCTCAGCCAAGATCAGTGAAGTGCAACTGTGTTCAAACAACAACGAGGATCAGTGACCTTTATCCACATAAGGTTCCCTATCCATCAGTTATAGCCACTTTATTGACCGTGTACACCTCAAATGTCTGAATGTTGTGAAATGTCATATTAATATATTCCAGTGTCCAGCTTGTTTCATGCAAGTGCTCATTAACTATAGAAAGACAGATCCATGATAAACAGCAACAGTGATCAGTCACGGTCATCCACAGACTGCTGCCCTGTTATTATTAAATACAGCCCTATTACTGACTGTGTACACTTCAGATATCTGATCGTTCTCAAATAAAAAAATAATGATAATATTGGCCAGAGAATAAATTTCAACTTGATGTTTCACACAAGTGGTCTCAGCTGACTCATATTTACTGCACTCTATAATCACTCACTTGCTGGCATTCAAGACACTAAAAACAGGTTCATCACTCCGCATTTAAGAGCTCTGCCTTTTTTTTTCTTTTCCACAGGGCAAAAAACATCTTCATTTTGTCTTTTTAATACACAGTAGCATGCACTTGTAGGAGGCCGGCAACAGCAGCACAATCCTTCTTTTCCTATTATGACCATCCAGACATAGACATATGCAATCACACACTATCATGAAGCTGACTTCTTATTTTAAAATATGCATCTTTGCACTAAATTGCTTGCTGCCTCTCTGAGTCTACTAATTAAATTTAAAAGTGAATTGCAGGTTATTGCATATGATTACCTACTACAAATGGCAGCAGCACTTAATTTAGTTCTTTTGACTTGTTTGTGTGCACTGTGCCCTGTCCTTAGTCTCCTAGTCACCCCCTCTTTGTAGGATAGTCTAGTCACATTGCCCATTTGACAGATCCAGGTACCGCAGTACTGAGCTGCTATAAATAAATCATGTCGTATAGGAAGAAATTGGAAAGTAACGATCTGACCAGAGTCATTGTGAGAAATAAGCATACACCACCAAAGGTGGTAGAGCTTAAGGTATGGCCTAACAAGCTAGTGATTCCCACAACTATAGCCATTTGTGATTGCTCTCCCCTTATCCATGCAAATGTCAGGTAATGGAGCAATTAAAAGGATAATTGTCTGCATTTTCCATGCACCGAATGAGCTGTCAGCGTTCTGGAGTGTGCTAACAAACAGCATTCATACATTATAAGCCCATACATTAACAATGTAGAATTGTATAGGAAGCATTAATGCAGTGAATATTGGCTTTGTGTACATTGTGGTTGTAAGTGCACACATAGTGTATATAGTTATGTAAATGGAGAGAGAGAGAGAGAGAACATTCTGAACATTATGGTGATTCAGTTATTTGCTCAGGTAATCATTGTGCATTAGTATATTAGATAAAAATCTGCATTGTCAGCATTAACATTTCTGTGCATATCATGTGAAAACATTTGGTTATATCACCCCAGAAAGCTGAGAGCTCATCCGGTGAACAGAGACAGATGCAAATGTCCATACCAGATCTAGGGTTCCCATTTAAATACTCCAAAGCCTGCAGTAATCGCTGCCTTAAGATTTCCTTGGAATCCTATATCTAGCTAGTGGCATTTTACGATCAGAACATTTTGAGTATTTCTAATGTGCAAGACTTTTTATCACATTTCCAAGTTAAAAAAGTATCTACTGAGCGTTTATCACTTTGCTATTTTGTAATGAAGACTACATTTGGAATTGAAATATTAACTTCGTATTATCATTACAAGTGAACTTGAAACATTGTTTCTTCTTTGCATAAATTAGCTCCAAGTTGTTGTATGTACTTAGAGTATGTTTCATCATTAAAACTTACAAGATGTAATTGCTGTAAAATGGAATGCCCTCTAAAATGTATTTAATTTCTAATGATGACATATTGTGTTTGCAGCATTTCGTTATCAAAATTGTGACCTTTAGCTACGCAAATAGTGCAGCAAGTTGTACGTAAACTAATCTAGTCCTTTTTGCATTTATATTTTTACCACAGGGATTTTACTGATGTAGGTATGCAATATTACATGAAATGTGTAATTAAAATGAAACAGCATTTTTATTGCTTTGCTAAATAAATCAGATGCTGCAGATGGAACTGGAAAAACCTTCTGTGAAGTTTAATATTCGGGAAGGTATGGGATTTACACTGCCCTGTTAGTTCCACATTCCATGCTCAGCAGTTTCTTAGAATTAAGAACAGGTAAAATGAGTAGGCTGCCTGTAACTGTCCCTTTTTATATACTTGGCCAAAAGGAATTGTCCATTTGTCAGATATCCTCAGCAGAGTACAAGTTCATCAGTCTCCTTCTAGAAAGGATTTTGTTTTTTTGTATGTTAAAAAAAGCTGTTAATGTGTGATTTGATGGTGTCTGCGTACTTCAGGGCCATACATTATCATTTAATTATTTGTTTTAACAAAGATGCTGTTCTGGCTTCCTATTTTTAATATACTAATAATTACTACATTGAGTAAGATGGATCATATTGCCATTTTGAAGTATTTAACCAGAAGTGGACATTTATGTGTCACTCTTCTCTTCATCCTTCTGTATCCTGCCATCTTTCCTTCCATTTGTAAACGGACCGTATCCCGGACTGATATTTATTCCTTGATGCCAACCACTTTTTCTTCTTGTCTTGGTTCTAGGCTCACATCAGACTGGTTCTATGCCCCGTGGAAGCAGCTTATCCTGCAGTGCAAAGTACTTGTGCTTAATAAGTCGAGGAAAATATTTATTTTTATTTATTTGACATCTGTTTAACGGCAAAGTCGAATGGGGAGAAAAGCTCCGCAGTGATATAATATGGTTACAATTAAATTAAGTTATTACAAAGCCTAATACAGAAGAATAACTTAACTAAGTAAAAATTCAGCTTCAGTTCATACAATGTGATCATATACATACATAATGTAAATATCTGGACAGCTGGAAAAAGCTGGAGAAGTACCCTCTCAGTGGCTATAGTGCTCACAAGTTGCAGTTCATAGTGATGACCTTAAAGACACTGAGTATACTCTTTAGAACAGAGATGACTAGATAATACAGCCTAGACAATATATATGTTCTTTGTTTAAGAAATCAATTTTCCTAATTCTTTCTCTCGGAACATAGTCAAAATATGCTGGTGGTGGGAAAATAATTGCACTGTGTTGAATAAATAAATCTTAGGAAATGGACTTGTGAAATATGAAATGCTACTTTGACATTTGAACTCCCAAAGGAGGTAATTTAATGTAGAAGGGAGAGACTGTTAAAAACTAGATTGTCTACTTGCGTTACAGCAAGAAAAACATGCTGTAAGTAACCAGTTTTCTAAAAGCAACTATTTGTTTTTAGCTCACTAACCCTGGCTTCCAAGTGTAGTGTCTTGCAAGTTTTCTGCAGTCTAGATTATGCCATGATGTGTACTAATTATTGTTTGGAAAGCTTTGCTGCATTATAATCAGTTTAGCTGATTTTTGCAAAATTTTTGGCAACTCGCCTCCAGAACAACAATCATCTGGATGGCCAAGAGCATGCTTTATGTTCTCACTGGCATGCTTGTATTGAGAGTATTTTTTTCTTTTATTATATAACTCAACTCTTGTCTGTGACATGATCACTTTTGTCAATGCAGTTTATAATATATTTGTGCTTGTGTGTGTATCTATATACATCTATATATATCTGTGTGTGTGTGTATATGCATGTGTATATGTATATATATATATATATATATATATATATATATATATATATATATATCTATATATACAACTCGTATCAAAGATACTGAACTTCCTCCAAATGATACTGAATGACAGACCTAATGAGGAGGGAGGAGGGAGGTGTCCATAATTTACTCCTTTTCTCTAGCAGTCATTCCATACACTAAACCCATTCCTAAATTCTCTCCTGCTGGACTATCTATAGCCTTCCTAAAAATCTTTATGTATAGCTGCCATCTATATTCTCCCCGGTGATAACATCCCCATCCTTGAAGACATTCTCTCATGGTTCTCTTCCAACATCAAAAAGGAAACACTCATCCTTGGCGATGTAAACATCAACTGGAA